>NW_010126275.1:132136-135103 GCF_000699245.1 Pterocles gutturalis
GGAATGGAGTTTATTTAGGAACCAGTGAAATTAGAGCCTCCATTGCTTGATCTGGACTAACATTCACCCATGTACAGACAGAAGAGTGTAAAGACAAGACAAACACTTATAAAAGAGAGAGGTGTTAAAAAAAAAAACAAACCCAAAAACCAAAACCAACAAACAACAAAACAAAAACTTTTTCACAAAATATCGAGGTTCTATTAGAAATGTGCTATTAATAATGATATCACTTAATTTGCATTATTCTCTTATTCTTTAGTACTTTGGGTTTTTATTTAAAAAAAAAGAACTTGGCTTTGAAATGTCCTGGAGACTGTCAGCACTTTTCATCTCTGTGTTTCTAATGGAATAATTCAGAAACATGCATTATCAAAAAGTGTATTAACACCTAAAAAGCAGTGTAAACAATGTCCCTGATGCTCCTTGGTATGCTTCTATTTTCATTACTGCAGGCTTGAAATACACTAAGCAATTTGATTCTTCCAAGCTGCATTGTTTAGATAGGATGACAGTATCGGACATTTTCCTGCTTTTACTGGCTGTTGGGATTGTCATTGCTGAAAAGAACAGCTGAGCTGCCTGTTAAACAGTTTTTTTGGAGCATATAACTACACTAAAATGGAAAGCATTGCGTGGATGTACATACATGTGACAAGTGCATGATCTTTCAACCTAATATTGGATCTTTTTTATCTCCAACCCTCAGTATGCAAAAATGAAATTTGATAAAAATGCTTTGTTTCACCTTCGTCAAGTACTTGGTTTCAAACTTTTCTCTGCCCCCTTTACCGCTCCGCCTCCCTGCCTTTTTCTCTTTGCATTACCGAAAAGGTGGGGAGGTTTGGAATGTGCAGCCCAGCAAGTCAGGTTACTTTCCTGTTTATAAAAGGATGAATAAATCAAATGTACTGCAGTAGTATGCACTTCTTTCTTGCACTTTATAAAAAAGTTTGCAAACCTCTAACAATAGCTCTTCCTGCAAGCATTACATACATACTATTGAAGAACCACTGTATCTAAAAGAAAACAAAAAACAGATAAACAAAAAGAAAAACCCAAACCCCTCACAATTTTAAGTACCATTTAAGTGGGAGCCTGATGGTGACTGACTGATCTTCAGCAAAGGTTGCTGTTGGGAACAGTTTTTTGGGTTGGGGTTTTTTTTGTTGTTGTTTTAAACCTCAAATGAGGGTAGCTGTTCTTGCACAAACTGCTGGGCCAGTGATGTACTAGTCATGCACCAGTTTACTGTGCTCTAAATTCTTGATTAGAACGTTCCTAATTACTAGAGAGTGGGTGCGTGGGAAGTTGGGAAAACAAACTGCAGTTGGAGTCATCCTGTCAGCTAAGGTTGGTGATAGTTAAGCTGTATACTGTTGATGAGACCTAAGATCATCCTAGGACTCCTTCTAGTCCCCTTTTAACTGCTGCACTGAGGTTGGTGTGGGGCAGAGGGAAGAGGCCACACAAAGAGGGGGGATAGGTCCAAACGTGTGAAAAGTTAAGAACAGGGTGCTGGGTAAAGTTAAACATTCAAAGAAAGTAAAAAAGCTAAGGAGATTGAGAGGTAAGAGGGGAAAAAAAAAAAAAAGGTCTGAAACTTTATTTTATTCCCATAAATTTAAACAAGCATTGGATCAGACTGAAAATAAGTAGAAATAAAGAATCCAAATAGCAAATAGTCCCCTTGCTGTCTCTTTCTGTGGTTTCTTTAATAAAGTGAAAAAGTTTAACTTGAATGTTGCCTGTTTAAAAGGAGTCTTGAGAAACTGAGTGTGATGTGGGAGTCCAGCATGTTTGCACAGGCAGAGGAAAATTTTGCTTTGGTTTTTGATGCCCTTTTTAAAAAGTTAAATTAATTCTTGTAATGATGTGACTGTTTGTTTATGGCTTGCTTTCTAAGAACAAACTATTCTAAATTATGTGTTTACTCTCAGAAATTCTTGGCATGAACACAGTCCATTCCTTGAGGTCTCTCACTGTTTTGTCACTTGTCTCAGCTTCTTCAGACCTAAGCTGCGACCCTGAAATGGCTCAGTCTGACACCACCAAGACGGGAAGTTGTTTCTTGCTTATCTTCAGGTGCAAGAGTCTTTTTTGTTTCAGGTTTCAGGGCCAAAAATAAAATTAAGACACCCCTCCAACCCCAATAACCCACACCCCAAAAAACCCTCCATGAAACAACCCTTCTTTCTTGTGCTTACACCTGTGCTAAAGCACAATACTGTGGCTGTCTGAAGAGTGAAAATTGACTGGGATAATGATGGTTGTCATGCTATTATGACAAAGCTCTTTAAACTGCAGCATCTAACATCTGAGAATTGTTTAAAACTGTAGGCTCCACTGTTGCTATAATCAATGGAGCTACCCTAGAGTATACTACTCCAGTGTGGATAAAATTCTTTCTGGTACTTATCTGTAGGCTGGAGTTGTTCTTCCTTTCTTTTTTCTTACTGAATATCCAAGAGGAAGTCTGTAACTGCCAGGAAATTCCTATCAAGCCCTTTCATCAACTGTCCCCTTTGGAGGTGTTTTGTGCGTCAGCATTGTTCACACTGCAGCTCTGTTCAATGTGTTATGGCTGTGAATCAGATTTGACAGTGAGTCTAACTGCAAAACACTAGAAAGGTCAAAGTAGTGCACTTTGGTGTCTCTGAGAGAATGTATGGAGCATTAAAATTCTGAGACCTCATTCTTGTAAAATAACCCCAAGCAAGCGTGGGAAGCTGCTCACAAAACAACCAATGTTGTTGTGCTGGGTATGGGCACTTGAGAAACTCTCTGCATAGAAGCTCACAACACAGCCAGTTTGTACCAACATGAGGGCAACCAAGTTGTGCTGGTGCCTGGCCCTGTGGCTTGGTTCAGCATCCTTAACCCAATGCAGATATGGGATTTAACAAAGGCTGAGGAAACTGTGTAATATTTGTTCCTTGGCAATTCTTCAGGTCAAAAAAAAAAAAA
>NW_010126276.1:0-19854 GCF_000699245.1 Pterocles gutturalis
GATAAATTTTGGGGTGAAATGTCCGTTTTTTTGCAAGGCAGAGGATGCTCTGGCCATGGGCAACGTCGCTGTTTGGCATAGAATTTGTTTGTTTGTTTGTTTGTTTTTGTTTTTGTTTTTGTTTTTGTTTTGACATTGCATGTGGCTTGTTGCAGGCTCAGCAGGTAAAATTTATTTTATTCCTATAATAATAAAAAGGGAGAAAGATACTTAAAAAGCTGCACCCCAGCAAGGGAATGTAACTTCTGTCACGACCAACTATATTATCCACATGCCTCAGAAAGGAGGGACACCATAGACAGAAACAGACTTGAGGAAGACCCATGGGTGTTCACGGGCAGTAATTTGCGTGTCAATTTGCAATGCAGTACAGTAGACAAGCCCCCTCCCCCGCCAACAAAAAAAAAAAAAAGAAGTGCAATTTTATGTCCTGTTATTGTCCAGAAGCAATATATCTCAGCCCAGGTTGCTGTTTGTCCCTCTGTACCCTGTACTGGCAAGATGGTACACAGGCTGCTGTTTTGTCTGCAAACCTCAGAACCAGAAAGATTAAAACAAACCTATGGGGATTTAGAAGAGCTAGCGAAATTATTAAGTAGCTGGTGGTATTAATTCATTGAGAGAGTGTGCAAATGCTAAATTAGAAGAAGTGTGGGTAAGAAGAATAGAAAACTTTTTCAAGAGATGTGAGTTGAACAGAGGAGTTATTTGTAGAGTTGTACAAGCCCTAGTGCAGAGCAATTGGGAAGAAAAAAGAGGGAGGAAACCACCTGCTTAGCATCAAAAACAGTATCCTGGTAGGGAGGCTCTGTCAAACCAGAAAATCATTTAGATGTTGTGGAAGCTCATTGGTAGAGTCATTTGTGACTAGGCAGTGCAAATCATATCACATATAAATATGGTACTCTAGGGAACAGTGGTGTGCTGGAGGCAACATGGAGATAATAACCTGACAGACCGTTCTCCTTCAGTCCCTGGAGTTTTCAGAGTGGGTGGCATGCAGTGCAGTCAGCACTGATGTACCTGCAAACTGCAGGGCTTCGTGGTGGCTTGTAAAGTAGTGCATGCAGCAGTGCTTCTGCAGACGTAAAACACGGGCATGTCCGCACGTCCTGAGAGGTCTGAGTTAGGCCAAGGTCTGAGGACAGGGTCCATGGGAGTAAAACTGGGCAGGCAGGCCAGGGGGGAATGGGAATGGCTTCTGCAGAGACCCCCTGCCTGGACCATGGCAGAAGATGGACCCTGGCATGCAGCTGTGAGGCACACTGCATGTCGCACCACTGGGCTTCTTTAAATAAAAATCTCTGCCTCCTGTGGAAAAAATATCTGCCTTGATATTTAGAAGTCTACCTTAGAGTCACTAGGTGTCGACATTTATTAATTAAGCAGAGAAATAAATTATTAAAGAAAATCTAACAGGAGTCATACTTCTCCAAGTACCCTGCTGCCATCCTTCTTTTTGATACCTCAATGGGTTAAGCTGAGACAGAGTTAACTTTCTTCATGATAGCTAGCAAGAGGCTGTGTTTTGGATTTGTGCTAGGAAGAAAACTGATAACAGTGAGGTTTATCGTTGTTGCCAGGATATTCAAGGTCTTTCAGCTTCTTCGCTGTTCATAGAGGCAGGAGAAGCTGGGAGGGAGCCCAGCCCCAGTCACTAGCCTAGCAGGTGATCTTAGGTTCGGGATTGAGACCCAGAGTGGCCAATAATCTATTCCATAACATACACGTCATGCCCAGTATATAGGTGAGGACCCTCCGGAAGACCATCCCTTTTTGTTCCGGATCCCTTTTGCTCTGGGTCCTCTTGCTCCAGGTGGTTCCCTCTCCCAAGGCCTCCTCTCTCCCTCAGTCAGTTTTCAGTCTGGGACGCTCGGACTGTTATCTTGTTCTGGATTGCAGTTTCGGGACTCTCCCTGCTCTGGGATCGTTAGCCGGGAACAGGCTGAGTCTTGGTCATCAGGTAGGGGGGCTGTATCACTGTGTATCACTCATTTGTATATTTGTATGTAGTATTATTTTCAATATTATTGTAGTTTAGTTATTAAATTGTTCTTATCTCAACCCACGAGTCCTTTATTTTCCTTTATCCCTTTAATTCTCTCCCCCATCCTTGGGAGGGGGGGAGGGTGAGCAAACGGGTTGTGTGGGGTTGGCTCCCAGCCGAGGGTAAACCCATCACACTCCAGATACACATATATATATATGTGTGTGTGTGTGTGTGTTTGTGTGTCTTCAACAATTATTTAATCATGTTTACATTTTGTAAGGGCCATTCTCAGGACATGAGTGGACTTAGGGACATCTGACAATGCAGCTGCATCCTGACCACTGTTGTACATATTTCACAATTCCACACTGCCCTGCAGAGGTGGCACTTGATCAGCAGTGCCTGGCTCCGGAGGGGCACCGAGAGCCATGACCCCAGGTACAGCCCCAGCCAGTGCTTCCCTGTTGCAGTTATTTTCTGACTCCCAGAATGGACTTAAGCCCTGCTTCCCAGAGGTACAAAGCAAATATTTTGACCCAGTGTACCTGAAGCACCATGAAAAACAAGAGATACAAATTCCTTCTTTAAGGTTTCAACTTTAATCATTCCTAGACAGTCAATCTGGTGTGATGACAATTTAATCTGGTTTACCTCTCCCTCTCTTGTGGATGTAGGAATAAAGGCCTCATGCCACAAGGAGGAGGGCTTTCGTTGTCAGATGGATTATTGGTGGTGCCGCAAGCATAGCCCAAACCATTGAAAAGACCAGTTAGCCTTCATGCTTAATTGGTTTTGCAGTTTTCTTCCCCAGAATATACTCTTTGTTTTGGAAACCTGTGAATGGAGAATGGTGTTAAGTGCAATAATAACACGGCTTTGATGACTTAGTTCTTACCCCACGGTATTCTTGCCCTCACAGCTATTCACACGAGACAGCAGGAGGGATTTGTCACACACAGGGGGGTCTAATGTGCTACCCACCTTGCAGGCACCTACATTTTGGTGAGGAGCAGTCCCCCACTCTGTTCCAGGGTCACGCCTCTGTGGCACTGTGTCTCACAGACCAGTGTTTTACGGTTGCATCCACAGCCTTAGTTCCAGACTGTACAAATGGTAATACCGTAAGGAAAAACTCACAGGTCACCAGACAATGCTTGATGGAGTGCTTGATCTGGGCCAGTGGGAGGGTTTTCCAGACTGCCACTGATAATCCTTTGGGAGCCAAATTCTGTTTTCAGCAAGAGACCTGGTTGTAAAGTGCTGTATTATTTAGTTTCGAGCCTTCAGTTCTTTAGTGCTATGTCCCAAACAAAAGAGGATGGTGCAGAGCTTGCTTTCTCCTCGAGGCAGGCTATGCAAAGCAATACAGCAAAGAGAAACCTCAACCACATCTCAGTTGCTAGGCTTGACACTAGAAGAAATGTATCTACATTAACATGGTGATTTCCTCAAATTTTGAATCACGCTTTTCATCATACACAAGGTGGTATCCCCAGCATGACTATACTTCTGTTGGGCTCTGAGCTAACTCAGAAAACTCTGTGTTGCATTTTGCAAGGTGGACGTGCACTTGAGCTGCTCTGCATAGTGTACGTAGTGCATGTCTTACCTAAACGGGCACCCTGTCCCCAACAGAGAGCTGTCTGAGAGTTAGGTCAGGAAGGGAATATAGAGTATAAGATCAGGAAGGCTCCCAGGAAGATGAGCTGTAACAGAAAGTGAGCTGAGCAGAGAGATGCCTAAGGCATCTGTGAACAAATGCCAGCATATGAGCTGAGGCCAAATTATTCAATAAACTGAAATATCTGTTGAAGCACAGCCTGAATCCTAGCTCTTTCTTGAGGCATCTTGACCACTGGGCAATGAGGTGGTGATGGCAAACTCCTGTTGTCTGCTGCCAAACTTACCTTAGTAAAGCCCCTTCCTGGGTGCCGGTGCTTGCCCACACCTCTGGCAGCCCCAGTGGTGGCACAGATGCTGGCAGTGATGCTCCACGCAGTCGCTGTCACTTACTCTTATCCATGAATATTTATGCGTTTTCATATGAAGGAAAAGAACTTTGCAAGGACTGCCAGAGACACTTACCCTGGAAGTGTTTGTGCCCAGGGGCTGCAACACCCTGTGTGGCACTGGGAGACCCCATGTGAGCTGGGCCAGAGATGCAAACCTGCGCCCTGGGTCTGGGGCGAGGGGTCAAGGCACTGGCAGCACCTCCTCACCCTGCCTGAGCCTGAGCAAAGACTGCATGTGCTGCATCGGAAAACAACCCTCTCTCCCTCAGGACAGGAAAGACCATAGGCCTTGGACACACCCTTGGGTTGGGGACTTTGCCACACATGAGGTAGCTGCATATTTAGGCTAAGTCTACCAAAAATGTGTTTGCTCGCTTTAGGTGTCATTAGTGACCCAGATGTTCACCCCTTGGTCTAAAACCACAGCCCTTTCTATGCAAGTCTACTGTGGGCAAGCCAGATGACAAAGTTTTTTCTTCTTTAACTGGCAAACTCTTGCTTGTCTTGTCCTATCAGCAAAACTCTGGGAGCAGAATTCATTAGTTGTTGTGTAAGCAGACAAACATGGTGCAGATTGGTGCTAAAATTGTAAGAGAGGTTACGAGCTGGCTGGATATGTGAGTCTGCAGGAACTGAAAAGTTTTGGCAGGTTTGCTGAATCCCTGCAAGCTGTGAGCTTTCCTTGTCCTTTGGCACCTAACTCGCAGCTGACAGCAGAAACTGTCTGCAGCCCACTTGTGGACACAGACTAAGGCAAAGAAGTCTGGCCTTAGGAAGTACCTCATTTCTCAAGAGAAATAAGAATTTCTGCCTATTCACCCTGGAGTGTAAGGATGACATTTTGTTTCCAGTGAAGTCAGCTGAGCCAGGGTTTTACCCCCAGTATCCATAACAATATTTGGCTCACTAATTTTCTCTAGTTCTACTATGAAACCAGGGGAATAAGAAGAAAATGATAATCAGTTTGTCTACAATTTAAAAAAACCTGTACAAATCACACTGGTTTTACAGGCTGTTAAATTACACGTTTGTGCATGTGTGTGTATGTATGTATGTATGTGTATAAAATGGAAATAGTTTATAGATTAACTTCCCTAAAGTGCACACAGTGGTTTAGGAGTAGAAATAATGGAGAGAGGTGCTGTTCCACATGATGTGGGTATTCCTAAAAAGTGAAAATAAGGCAAGTTTACAAATATCCTCACAAAGAGAGTTCAGGGTTTTTTAATAGTCTATTTAATCTACATCTTTCCTCACTATTCTGGTATTTGATGTGCAAGATACAAAATTTATTTTCCTCTCTCTCTGCTGCCCCTGGTGCTAATTCAAGAGGGTGAAAGTACGTTGACAGAGGTTGCAATTTTCAGGAATTCCAACATTTCTGACATTAAAATCAGTGGCAGTTGTGCACCTAGCTTTTTAGATCAGTATTTCCCAAGCCTGTGAAAGCTGAATTTCCCACAAAGAAGACAAACCAAATTTTCTTCCTCTCCTGGCAATCCATAGCATGCACTGTAAAAGACCTGCATGTCAGGATTCATGCACCCAAAGACATTACTTCTAGCCAGTGCATGACCATGCATTGCCTCTTCCGTAACAATAGCCTGGTATTTTGGGAGAGGCTGCCCTAGGCTGCATAACAGATCTTGAGCAGTAAAACTTGTAAATTTAACATGGTAAAATTTAAACATAACACAAACAACTGTCAGAGTAAAATTCTCTGCCAAAGCAACATTTGCAACTTGCAAAATAATCTCAGATTCATCAGTACAGTTGTTTTAAGTCAATAGTTGGCTAAGCTGTAGATAAAAAATGTCTCAAAAATTATCTCACCATTAAAAATTAGCTCACTGTACTTTAACCATGCCATTATGAGGTATAGCCAGTCATGTTAATGTTGCTAGCCATGCTGGGGTTGAACCATGCTCTGCCATGGGGTGATCCCCTGCCAAAGATATGTTGGGCATGCACTGTGACTTTGCTTACAATCAATTGCTATGACTAATCCTTTGCTTTGTTAAACTTTGGGTTGTGCTGTTGTGACACTAGAAGCGTCTCCTCTCCCATAGGCTGTACCTATTCTTGTATGTCATAGGCATGAAACTTCCAGAATAGGCTGCTCACAGTCTCTTTACTGCCTTTTTTTTCTAATTATTTTTGGTTTTTTATTTTTACCCTATACATATTATCCCCCTGTTATTTTCCTTGCTTTCCTCCCAGACCAAGGACAAGACGGGCCCAATGATATTAATATACAGAATTTTAGCTATTGAATTCACAAGATTTCCACAGTGTGTGGAATAAAAAGTACATAACATCCTCTGCTTTCCAAGTATAGAACAGACATTTCACCTACAATGAAACGTACTAGGCTAGTCATGATTACTTGCGAATATGCATATTTTACTCTCAGGCATTTGTACAGAGCCCTCCACTAATTCACTGCAGAGAAAAACCATGAAGCTGATGACCAGGGAGCACTCTGAGCTGAAGGAAAGCTCAAAAGGCTACAGGGGGTCCAAAATGGTTGGGAGCAAACATCTATGTAGTAAAGGTACTTTTCCTCAAATAGATGCCAGTGAGAGCGGGGGTAATCAGAGAAATACTTCATTTTCCGCAAGCAGCATCCAGCATGAGCACAGAGAGCAAACAAAACAGTACAAGTGCTAGGCAACGGTCTGATTGCAATGTGCTGCGTGCTGCAGCTCCTGCAGAAGCTGCTGAGTGGCTGGGAGCACGCTGGTAGTGTTTCAGTCCTTGGCTTCAGATACAAGTGCTATAAGTATCCCTACATTTTAGTCATCTGCAGCTGTAACTGTCATTGGGAGTCTGCAGAGACACCAAGCAGTACAGACTAGCTTTGACCTTTTACATTGCCATGTATAACCAGAAACCATTCTGTCTGTAGCAAAGAATCCCAGTTCCCAGTGGTTTCTGTCCATGTGGGGGTGTATGTGTATGCATGCACACAGTCACACATGTATGTGCTGTGGAGAGTTCTGCTCTCGTTTTCTGCCCTCTAACCACTTCCACAATCAGCTGGTCAGAGGCAAGTGTGGCCTCAACAAAAAGATCTCTGTGAGTAGCTTCCTATTAAATAGTGACTAGGAACTCCTCCACTAATCTGCCTCTGATTGCTGACTCTAGCTTGACCCTGAAGAAACAGAGGGCATGGACTAACAGGACAACTATTTCCAAGCCTGGCTTAATTCTAGGAGCTGCCATTGGCCACAGCCATCCCCGGGGCATTGCCCCACATCCTCCCCTCCAGACACCAACCTGCCTGAGGAAACCCCACAAGCTCTTCAGCACTTGCCTTTAACAGCAAGGTTTCACAGTGCTGAGTCTGCAACAGACAGCCATGTAACCAATTCCCTCCTCATATAGGCTGCCTGTTCCACTGCCGCAGCATAGGAGCAGCCAGTGCATTTTCTTCTGCAGGCTGGATTACTAAAACACCGTTTGCTGGGGCTTCTCCCAAGCATGCCTCAGAAGATTCAGTTAGTGCAGATTGGAGCTGTGTGCTCGGGTTTTAGTGCTAGCCATGCTGAGCTTATTAAAACTGCCTTAGATTAATAGATTGCCTTATCTTATTTAAGATTTATAAATCTCTTGGATTTATGGTACTAGTACTGCAGAAATTCAGGCACTGTGCTTTCCTTGAGTACCCCTCAACTCTCGCTGTCAGCCAGAGAGTGCAGGCAAACCATCCCCAGCACTGAAATCTGAAGAGAAGCTGCCTTATCTCAGTTTTGGTTTTCTGCCTTTTTTTTCCCCTTTTAGGAGTTACACCAAATAAAATTTATGGTTTTCTGAGAAGGAAGAGCTGCTGCCTTTACCCTGCCCTTTCTCTAAGGAATGAATGCAGCACAGGGCGAGGTGGCAGCCACAAGACTTCACATTTTCCACAGGCCTGGTTGGTTGGGAAACATCTAAGACAAGTGCCAGAAATTTTGCAATAGGTTTGTTCTTTTAAGGGAAAAAAAAAAAAAAAAAAAAAAAGAAAATGGCTTATTCCAGTTAATATGTCAGCATTTTTTGCAGAAGTCTTTATAGGCCTTCAGGCAGAGCAAAAGAAAATTTAAAATCACAAATAACCTATTGCAGAGAAAGCGAAATACACCATTAGGCATATGAAGTGTGTCACCTCTGCTTCACATTGTGCAATGCCTTCTAACACAAGACATTGTAAATAAAAGATGTAGCCTTCTGTGACATAAGGATAGCTGTCCTTGTTTAACAGCTGAACATAGCAAAGCACAGAGAGAGCAAAGCACAGGCAGACTTTGAGACCTAACCTACTGTGTGGAGGGGGGCTGAGAATGACACTGGAGAGTGTTTTTCCAGTATGCTGCCTTGCTGTCCCAGCCCTTGGCCTCACCATTCTGTTTGGGTATGTCCAGTTTCCAGCCATTAATAAGGCACCTGCTTCAAATGCTGTTGTTGAACTGGTGGACCACTGTGCCCACTGCACCCAGGGCCAGGAGCCTTTCACTTCAGTCCAGTGCAATGCTCAGCATCCCTGAGGTCTCTCCCTGTCTCTGACTCTTTGCTCACTTCTACTAGGACAGAATGTACTAAGCCGACAGGTGGCATCACAGTGACATTTGGGACCTCCAGAGGGAAGAGACAGTGCAGAGGCTGCTAGCTGCAGAGTGCTCTGAGATGCTGGCGAGATGCTGGCGAGAGTCTCCCTTGCAAATGCGATAGTCACGGCAACAGTGCTCTGGCTTCGCCCGGAGAGCAGTAATTCAGCTTTAAATGTAATTCCATATATTTGGTTTGTAGTGCAGTATTGCTCCCCCCAGCAGTATGCTCAAAACGCCTGAAGTGTTTTTCCCTTACCATACCAAAGACAGGAGAGGGTCATCCAGCTTGCTTTTCCAGCACTTAAAACCACAAGTGTGAGAGCCGAAGCAGGTCACAGCTGGATGACATACTCATTTCTTAGGCTTTTCTTATTGCAGGATACAAATTTCCTTAGTGTGACAGAGTATCACTGTGTGCCCTTTTAAGTACTGCATTCTGCTGCAGTGCTCAGGGAGATCGACACGCAGCACAAAGGCAGCTGCCCGGGAGAGGCACGGCAGAGCTGCAGTCAGCACCAAATGCAGCCTAAGAGAAGGAACAGGAGTTTAATTCAGCTGGAGTCTGTAGCTCCCAGTCAGATCCTTGCTTAACGGCCAGGCAATCGTCAGCTGGCAGGGGCAGCACACTAAGCATCCCAGTAAGAGCGGCAGGAGGATGAGTGGTGGTCAGCAGTGACTAGGCACACACTTCTGCATGAAAATGAGATGGCAGTTTGTATTTTTAGGCACCTGGTGTGCAAGATAGCTATGTGGTTCTTGCAGGCAGTATGCAACAGTATGAGCAGACAGTAACTCTTGTGGGAACAGGTTTTTTTTTCTGAACTAGCTACTGAAAAACATTAATGTGTAAATGACCTGAGGACTTTAACCCTCAAACATTGCCCAAGAGCTGCGCAGTAGGATGTGACCTGCAAGTATGGGCTTCTCACCATCAAAGCAACAGTTATCTTCTGGATCAGCCAGAAGCAATGGTTTTAGAGAGGGGGAAGACATAACTAGCAACAATGCATCAGCTTGGTAGCTCAAGAACAGAAGTCTCAGGGTTGCTGAGATTTGGTCCAAGCCTGAGAACTGGTTTCCCTTTTTGGAAACATTTAGCTGTGTAACTGCCCAGGACAGACCACATCTCCACCTGTTTCTCTTTTACTTCTTCCCATTCTCTTTTCTTTCTGTCTTCTTTGCATGATCCTCCCATTGGTATGGTTTGTAGACTGTATGCTATAGATGGGTGGTCTGACGTTTACCATTTTAAACATCACAGGAAAAAGTACATTTACACTGGGGGATAAAATAAAAAAGGTTAAAAAAAAGTGTAGACAGCAGTTAGATGAATCAGCACTGGCAGAGGAACTCTGAAAGCCTCCCACAGCTGAAACCCTCCACCCGTGCTCCTGATGCCTGTGGCTCTCCTTGAGGAGTGTGGGCAGCTTTGGCCACCCCACCGTGGCAAGAAGGGCACAGATGAGCAGAAGCCTGACCCTACCCCCTCCCTTATGGTGGCACAGTCCCCAGCACTGGCATAAGAAACACCCCTCTGCCTGCAGGCAGCTGCCAGTTGTCGATAGGCATCACTTGCAGCATGTTAATCACCGGGGTGATTAACTGAGAAACCCCCTACCCTGCTCAAGACTTTCTGCCATCCCAGGCACTATCACGGGCTAGACCGAGGGCAGCTAGCCAGGGCTGTGGACACCCAGAACCCCCCCAGCTCCACAAATATGCTTTCTTGCAGCACAGGGGTACAGCCTACATGTGGATGAAGCATGTGGTGTGTCCATGACTGATTCTTGCCCTAAATTTTTGGGACAGAGACACATAGCTGTCATTCTCCTCATTTACAAAACAGGGAACACAGGCAGAACATGAAACATTGTGTCCCAGATCATGCTGCCTGCAAGCAATGGCACAGCTATCATGTCAGCTACCTCCGGCAAACATGGCATCGGTGCTGACCCGGACACTAAAGCCCCTCTCGCTGTCTTTTCTCTTCAGCAAGGAACAAATTGTCTTGCTCAGAGCTGGCTGTCCTTACATTTGGAATAGGCAGATTTCAGTCATTCAGAAAAGAATAAATTATCATGTTTTAAGTTAATTTCCACCAGAAAAACCAAATATTTCCAATGATATTGTAGTATTTACATTCCACACCAGAAACATAAAACTATAGAGAAACCTAATGCAAGCTGACTTACTGAACCACAGCTAGCAGTCCTACCAAGTGCAGGAGGGAAAAAGAACACTGAATATCTGTCTTAAATCTGTTCAAATATGCTTAAGAAATGGGATATGTGAAGTGTACAAAATACAAGTAATTCAAACTGATGCCATTTCTGTGGCTCTCTTTTTCCAGCCTCAGCTCAGAACACTTGCCTTGAAGACAGTCTCCTACACTATTCTATCCAATATAGTTGTCTAATGTTTTCACTTAAAGAATGTGCCAAAGTTTAGTCAGAATGAGTCAAGAAAATGTTTCTTGATGTAACAGAACACAAATAAACAAACAACAAAACAAATGTTTTATTTCTATGAAAAAAATCCCAAACGTAACAAAAAGAAAATGTTCTTGAAATGCCCATTTCTTAAAGTGGCAGCATATTTCATAGAGTGCCTCTCAAAATGAATTGGTTTCATTGTGATGACAAGTATTCCTCTTCTATTAATATTTTTCATTATCAGCTACAAGATATGAAATGCTGTACACTGGAAAGCAATACATGTCTGGCAGGGCTCACAGGATAAAGCCAAACATAGCTAGGGTTTCAGTTTGGCAGCATCTTGTACCTCTAAGTAGACCCAGTGACAGGCATGCCTTCATGTATGGCATGTATTCAGCAGTACTGAATTAACATGCCTTGCTGGAGAACTTCAGGGTTTTTTAGTACCATCAGTTTTGTCAAAATAAGAGTTTCCCTTCCTTTATGAAAGAACAGCAAGGAATATAACTTCTGCTTTATTCTGAACATGGTCTGTCTTCACAGGTTTTCACCGTGACGAGTGCTCCAGTTTCTGTTTCATCCTTTCTTTCCTCCGTGTCTCTTACTGTTGCCTGAATCTAGACTCATGAAGAATTTTCTCCACCTGTTTTGCAAAGCCAGGACTATACTCTTACAGTGTATTAACAGCCTGCAAAAGAAAAAAAGTCTTCTCCTGGTAAGTGGGTTATTCAGTGGCCTCACAGGTATCACAGAGTTGTATTTGATGCTGTTAGGAGCATTGACAAGGGAGGTGAAAGACTGAAATACATACTAAATTCAGAAAATTTTGTCAGTAGTCCATGCTGAGACATTCACAGCATCACTTAAGTTTTCCAGGACATGTCCAATACAAGGCATCGCTGCAAAGATTATGCCAGATTTAACACAAAATTTACTCTGTAGCAGGTTCTGGATCTGGATGGCTTCACCTGCATCTTTGTTAGTGCTCAGAATCACACAAATACAGAAAACAGCCTCAGTAGTCTCGTTACTGCTGCCACCTGAAGCTCTGCTTGTGGGCTCCCTGATTTCAGCAGAGAGGCTGCACCATTCACTAATTGTCTTGGAGTCTCCTAGACCTGTACTCAAGCTGCTAGCCTTTTGCTGCTCTTTGCCGAGACTGGTTTGTCTGGAATTAGTGTTGCCCGTTATTAAAAACACACAGATACAAAGATGATTTGTTGGTGTGACTAATGTCTGCTTTCTCCGTTCTTTAAAACAAACAAACCAACCAACCTGAAAAAACCCCAGACAAAAAAACCCCACCAAAAAATGAGAAAGAAAAAAGCAGAACTACTGAGTGTTAGGATAATGTAAAAAAAAATAAAAATTCTTCACCTTTTTAAAATAACAAACTTGTTTGTCTGGTGGAAGCTGTTACTCGTGCTGATGAAAGAAGGCAGAAATGCTGAGAGAAAAGCTGATGTTTAAGTTCAATAGTTCCTAGCCGTTTTTGCTGATTATCTCGATGCTGAGCACTCTCCAGCTTACAAGCAGGCTGGGCACTTCCCATGGAGGCCCACCAGCTGTCACCAATAGCAAAGTCCATCTGGAAGGCTCCAGCCCTTGTGGTTCCTATGCTGCAAAGGGCGGTGCTCGGCTGAAGATGTCAGCAGAGGGATGGCAGGGTGGAAGCTCATCCCTCCCCTGTGTGATCTGTGCTCTCACCCCAGCTGAAGTCAGTGATGGTCAGACATAGGGGTTGCCCATCAGCCAGCAGCACCGTGAAGCCACTGCATCAGCTTTGGGGAGGTGATATAAGGCGTAGCACCTGCAGAAAATGGAACAGCCAGCCTTTTGGTGTCTCATTCCAGTTTATTTATTTAATCATCATTTTAACAGCTTGAGCTGAACTTACAGGAGCATCCTCCCTCTGCACAATGAAGTTGGAGATGCTGGGATTTTTAATTCTGCTAATGTCACTCTCAGACCTGAGCAAATCCCCCAGGCGAGAGCCGAGCAGGAGAGATCCTGCCACTTTCAGCAACAGCCAAGCTGATTTAGCTGTAACACGAAAGCGCAGCCAAGGCTCATACCCTCCAGGGGATTTAGGCAACTGAATTGGCCTTTAAATTAATCTGGGTTCCAGTGCCCTCACCCAAGTTACAGATGTCATCTGGGACAGAATCAGGCTTCGGACAGTAAGGGCAGTAGTACCTGCAAAGAAAGTGCTGTCTGCCTGGTGCAGCCCCACCACTCCCATTCCCTGTGTTTCCCCACCTCTCTTTTAATCTTCTTCCCTCTAAAATGCTGGTTGCTGTGCAGCCTTCTGCCTGAGAACGAGTGGGCAGGTTCACCGGTGGGACCACGGGTATTGCCCCTTCGTCAGCCTGAGAGGTTTCTGATGCAACGCAACCCATGTCTGTCAGCAGCTGAACACCTTCCCTGGGGGCTTGGTGCTCTCTCAGCACCTCCTGCCCTGAGAAGCCTGTCAAGGTCTCCCACAACCAGGTCTCGGTCTGACCCACAGCTTTTCCTTTCTTTATACATGAAGTTAAGCCGGCATTAGCCTGTTCAATCTAAATATAGCACAGGCAGCAGCAGTTGTCCCCTGCTTCATGCTTTCCTGCACTTACAGCCCCATCTAGCTCCACACACTGTGCTTCTGTCCTTAATTATTAGTTTCATTTTACTGATAGAGCTTCAGGAGTTTTCCAATGAGTGGGTAAAGAGGCAGCATTGGTGTTTGGCATGGGAAGAGCAGAGGCCCAGAGAGCAGCGGCACTTTGTCCCTCAGTAACACAAAGCCCATGTGGAGCCTCCCTTGATCTACCTCCATTTTCCATCAGGCTGTGAAATTTTCCTCATTAAGTGAAAGTACACTGTGCATGTTGTGTTTTAATGTTGTAATCTCAAAAATATGGGCAGGAGAACCAATGGCCTCCAGAGACAGGTGCCAAAACACTGCAGCTCCTTTTAGGGTAAAAACAATTAATGGTATTAAAATCAAACAGGGTGCTTTTTTTTTTTTTTCTAAAGCATGTTCAGCCTCAATCAAGTCAATAAATATTGGAATAAGCATATCATAGAATCATAGGATGGTTTGTGTTGGAAGGGACCTTAAAGATCACCTAGTTCCAACCCCCCTGCCATGGGCAGGGACACCTCCCACTAGACCAGGTTGCTCAAAGCCTCATCCAGCCTGGCCTTGAACACCTCCAGGGATGGGGCATCGAGAGCTTCCCCGGGCAACCTGTTCCAGTGTCTCATCACCCTCACAGTAAAAAATTTCTTCCTAATATCCAATCTAAATCTACCCTCTTTCAGCTTAAATACATTACCCTCTCTCCTAGCACTACACTCCCTGATCAAGAATGCCTCCCCATCTTTCCTATAGGCACGTCTTTAAGGATAGCTGGTGATCTGATCATGCAGCCTAACAAGTGAAGGACGTGGCTCTGGATTTCGCAGGAATGGTGGATTTGAGAGAAAATGCTGCCCATTAGAGAACAGAGCAGTGTCTTATTCATAATGCAGCCTGCAGTAGGAAGCTGAGAGCATGAACACTGAAAATGTCTTACACATGGAAATAAAGATACAGGATAGCTGTACACTTATTTGTTATGTACATTTAGTCCCTGTAAAGCTGCAGAAATGCGGGCGTGGGATCTATGCATCCTACACAGTGTCCCCAGAGCAGTGCCTGATGTTCATGTGGCTGTGTTCCCACGGCACAGAACTTATTTTCAAATTATTCAGCAGAAATTTGGGCTTCTTTCTTTTGCTTAAAAAAAAACCGCCAAGAGAACAATTCAGAGGTTTGCCTTTGCAGTAAGAATGAATTGGCAGCAGGCTAAGTGCATTGAGCAGTAATTATAGTGAGACACAGAGCTTCTGTAATAATGATCCCTTAAATTAAATTCACATGTGATCTGATATAGGGTCAGGCGTGGAGTTTCTGTGCTTGGTTGCTGCCCTCTCTTGGCAGCATGACCAACCTCCAGGAGGGAAAACAGAATGAAGGTTGTCAAGAAGCAAAGAGAATTAAATAAACCACGCTCACTCAAGAGAAGATGTAAGAAAGAATCTTGTACTAAAGAAAAATGCAAATTTTGCATCTTTTTCCACATTGGAAAAATAATTAATTGCTTGTAAGAAGTCAGATCTGTCTTCTCTAAGACAAGGTCCATTTACACAGTATGTCTGTGTGAGTGATGAGACCATTTGTTTGTCACAGACAAACATAATCCTTTCCTATATCTTATACACCTACCAGCTACCTTGCCCTACCTCCCCTGTAAAAGCAATTTTCTAAAAATGAGTGATTTTTGCTTTTCAGTCCCTACAAGAATCTTTGAGCAGGCCTCTAAGGCATTGCCCCAATTGCCTTCTATAAAGATTTCCATCTGTAGTATGTATGTTTTATTATCAGTGTCAGAAAGGCTGGAAGGAAAGTGGACCTTGTGAATAACTAATGCTTTGTGGCAAATATGAGCTGTGCACTTCAGGACAAGTCTGCTTCCAGCTCTAACTTCAAGAGGGGTAGTCTATGTCATTCAGGATCCTGTTTGTAGGTAAAGAAATACATCCCACATAGCAGTTTACTGTCAATTCTGTGTACGCTCACATAGCTCGCTATCAGCCTGTGTGTTCATAGACCATGCATGCAGCGCATTTATACTCAAGGAGGCTGCAAACAAGCAGCCATCTGATTACTCAGGGAGGAATACTTTCTCACATGCAAACCATCAGTGTCTGTCTTGTTCCATATCTCATCTATGCATAAGAAAACACAAATTACTTTGTCAGGTAGTGGAGGTCCTCCCATGGAGAAACAATTCCTCATCATCTTGCTGGACAGTAGAGGCTTCAACCTTAAGAACATCTTCCAGAAGTCCTACTTTGTGTCAACAGAAACATGTTGACAGACACATGTATCCTCAGCCAAGAAGCACAAGCAGTATCCTCCAGTCAGCTGCCTTCCCCCCAGGCATCCTTCCTAGAGCACCAGAGAGACCACCATTGACAATAACACTGCCAAAGAGGGTTGTCAACAGATCCTTTTGGTTTGATTCCCCAGGAAAAAAATATGTAGCGTGTTTTACACTGAACATTTCTGAAAAGTGAAGAAGAGTATTAATGGTACATAATTTTAAGGTTTCTCAGAAGAGTGTTTGAAATTTGAAGTTATGTAAAGCTATCCTATATTCTCATAGTATGATTGAAATAGCCACAGAATATTTTGAAGTTGTGTTTAACATAGAAACAAGAATAAAAACCAAGGAAATTTGTCATTTGCTGTCTTTGAAAGGTGTTTCTCTTCTTTTCCCCACTTGTAATTGGGATAACATTGCTCAGGGAGCCAAAACTGACTCTTCTCCCTAGGGGTATGTAGGAAAGTATAGCACTGCCTCTCCTAGCACCTGCTTCCAGCTGCACAGGTGTGACCCCCACCAGTACTTCCTTCTGGTTTACCTGGGGACAGGTTTACATGGTAATTTGCTGTTGGCTTTAATAGGGCACTCACTAGTGCTTCAGCGGTTTGGGGCTCACATTCCATGGTCATGTTTCTGCAATTCAGGGTGAGAGCATGGATGCTCAAGCACCGGGAGGAAGCTCAGACAAAGCCAAGATCTGCAGAGGAGGGAACAGCAAACTGGACGGCTCCTTTCTTGTATCCTAGTGGTGGGACGGCTGTACAGAGATCTCTGTCCTTACAGCTGCTCGTGTGTGCGTGTGCTCTTGCAGACACCAGGGCTGAAGAAAATCTTTGGTTTGCCTCAGTGTTTTACTAGACAGATAGGTAAACCCTGAGGCAGGACTCAGCTCAAAAAGGCCAGCAAAAGGAAGCCTGGGGTCTTCAGCAGCTGCTGGCAGTCTGGACTTGGACCTGTGACATCTTCCACCGGGGGGTAGTTCATCTGACACAAACCACCTGAACTTTAGTCTTACTGAGAGCAGATGTTTGACACCAGCTACCTGAAAAGGAATGCTGTAAAAGAGCAGGAACCTGTATGCAGCAGGGTCCTACTCGGTCATGCCGCGCTCTGTGTGTCAGCTCTTAGGTGAGCTGGTATCCAGGTGGGGAATCCACCTCCACAGCTCCCCGAGTCACTGAAACAGGAGCTGGAAGGTGTCCCAGGCTCTTGTGTCTCTGCCTCACACTGAGAGCTGGCATCCAGCACATCTGTGCTATGGCTAGCTGGTGCTCACCGATGCTCATTAAGAGTGACCTGGGTCAGGAAGAAGTGGCTGCAAATCCACTTCACAGGGGGATTTTCACTTCTGAGATGAAAAGACACAAGTTTGGAAGCTAAAGAGATCTTTATGGGGGTTGTTTCTCCACACATCTGGGAAGACTAGAAGCCTGTGCCTGCTCTCCCACAATCCACACAAACCTGTTCGAGCTCATCCCACCCACAGACCTCTTGAAGCTGGGGAAAAGCCTTGTCCTGTGGAGGCTGGACTCTGCTGCCTGAGCTGTCACATCCTTTGTAGCTTCTTAATCAGCAGCAGAGCTTTTGACCACTGGAAGCTTTGTGGGAGTGAGGGCACACAGGAATTTTGCTCTCATGCCCTTTTGAGCAGCAGCCGCAGTGCTGGCAGCACCCAACCTGCTTCCAGTGGGACCCACAGTCCCTGGAGGGGGAACCATCCCTGTCCCTGGTTTGCCCTGACACCAGGTGTGACATCCTGCCCCCCTCTGACCCTGCTCCACCCCACAAATGCGTGGAGCTCACACAGCAGAGATGTGGGCACTAAACAGGTGTCTCCGGAGGGACACCAGGGCCATTGCCAGTGAGATCTTGCTCCTGACAGCCCTCCTCTAGGTTCCCCATCACAGCATGTCTCAGAACCCTGTGGGGATGTGAGTGCCGAGTCCTACCCTTTCCTCCACAAGGCAGGGGCAGTGCTGTGGGGTGCCTTGGAGAGGGACAGCTGGGCACACGTTGGGAGCAGGAGCCATGGGCTGGGGAGGGGTCCTTTTCAGGCAGGACAGTGACAGCTCCTCTGGGGAAGGAGGTCAGCAGGAGGCTCAGGCCATTCAATTTGTTTGGTTGATTGGTTGTTGGGTTGGTTTTTTTTTTTAGAATATCCCACATTAGCTACACCATCCCACAAATACCTCACAGTCAGCTTCTTTGTCTTAATTTGAGACGCCACCTCAGGCACACAGAGAAAACCCTGGAGCTGCGGGTGGGCAGATAATGGTCTCTGAAGGGTTTAGGTTGCTCTGTGCTGTTGCAAACCTTCCAAGTGCTATTTTACAGTTGCCACAACCAAACTTGTGTACACAGGTTTTATTCCTTCTGGTCATCTGAGTGCTCATGACCACTCAGACCTTTTTTCCCTATGAACTGCCACAAGATGGCAAAATACTCACCACCATTGCTCCCAAGATTTCTAGCCAGCACCTGCAGGCTGGAGCTGTGGCTGCAGGAGTGGAGCATTTCCCTCTCCCTGTGATTAGCTGCTCCTCAGCATGTCCAGGGGTGCCCCTCCAACAACCTCCAGAGATCAAGAGCTGCTCATTGTCTCCAAACCCTGAAAGTCCGAAGCAGAGCACCTGGAGTATTACATATACCTCCAAACCAGAAGGATGACACCAAATTCCGTTGAAACAATAAAAAAGACCAAGTCAATATATGATACAGCGTGTTATACATTAATCCTCTTTTAATGTATGTGGCTGAAATATACCGAATCCAGTAAAATGCTTAGTATCTGGGTAACTCAAAGAACTTGTCTCTGATCAAAATTTGTATTTAATTAAGCTACACATACAGCAATAGAGATGTGCAATGGCTCATGAGTACAGTGAGAAAAATAAAACAAAAAGAAAAGTTAAATTGTTTAGGGTAGCACACTTGCTTTAAAAATTTTGTCATCAGGTCAACAAAATTCATGCAGCATTTAAGAAATCGCAGCCATCAACTACATCCCAAGCCTCCTGGAAAGTGGAGCACAAGTGCAGCTGCCCCCCAGCATCTCCCTTCCCACCAGCAGCAAGCAGGAAGCCTTACACAATGTGCTGGAGAGGCCTCTCATAGGGGCACTGAAGTCCTGCTCTGCAGTCAGCAGCGTCATGGGCTTGTTGCGCGGCTCCTGGCATAGCTGTTGGAGCTGTTTCCTCCAGTGAGCCATGCTCAGGCGCTCCTGCCCCATCCCTGGGAGACAGGAAGAGAAAGAAGCTGTTAGGCAAGCTCCAGGCCCTTGGCACGGCAGCCCCAGGCCAAGAAGCGAAGATGAGGGGGTATTGGCCTGGTGCAGATGCTGTTCCTGCTGCTTCCGCTGCTCCAGGTGCTGCAGCATGACCTGCAGGCTGGTCTGCTGCTCGGACACCTCTCTGCATGCCTCGCGCAGGGCTCGCTCCCCTTCCTCGTACTTCTGGGAACAGAGCTGCTGTGAACTGCAGCGCAGATGCTCCGCTTACCTCACCCATGTTTTTCACCTCCTCCTCCTGCTGCCGGATGCGCAGCATGGCCCTGTTCACCTTCTCCTTCTCCAGCCTCAGCTCCTGCCAGGCCTTGTCCAGCAGCTCCCTCTCCCTCCTCAGCTGCTCCTCCTGGGCCTCCAGCTCGGCCTGCTCCTAGGATGGGCACGGCAGAAACCGATGCATCACCTGCCCTGTCCCGGACACTCTCTCTGGCCCCAGACTCCTCGAGAAGCCGCAGGCATCATGCGCGCACGCACACACACACGCAGCCTCTCGCATCCGCGCGCCAGAGGGTTGGTCTGATTGCGATTCACCATGCGCCCAGCTGCGGGACTGAGGAGGCACAGGGCTGAGGAAAGACAATGCCGCCCAGCACCCAGCTTCTTCCTCCACCACACACTGCAGCACAGCA
>NW_010126277.1:0-12113 GCF_000699245.1 Pterocles gutturalis
TGTGCTTCCTCCCTGGTCTGCCGACCTTGTCAGCAACACAAACCATCACTTCTTATCAGCTTTCTTCTGAGCACAAATCCAAAACTCAGCCTCTTGCTGGCTATTATGAAGAAAGTTAACTCTGTCTCTGCTTAACCCAGGACACTTCAGGATCCGAGTCCTTCAGTTTAGGTGTGTAAATGTATGCATGGTGAAGAAAAATTTAATAAATGATGTGAAAATGTCTTGTGAGTAGAGTTTTTTTTCCCAGAAGTGAACCTGAATCAGTATGGCAGTGATTTTTTATTTCCACATAGTCAAGAAGCAGCTAGTTTGCAGATGTGCACTATAACTGAGAGCTGACGAAAACCAACAAGCCTTTCTTTTGTTTTATAATACTTCCTGATTCGTTAATGTTTCTTGGAGAGATAACACAGCATAAAAACAGTTTGGTTAGAATAAACTTGTGTTGAATAAGTAACTTCAGTCCCAAATGTATTTCGCTGAGAATAACAAAAGGTATTTTTTTCCCTGAGTAGAATTATCTCAATAGTTGAGGATTTCTCTTAGCATGTAGGAGGATGAGATTTAAATCCTTGCTCCTTTGTCTTGGTTGTGAGATTTGAACCTGGAGATTTAATGTGCTATGTGGTGCTCAGTCCTGCTGTGTGAAAAGCCAGTTTCTTACTAGCAAAACAAATTTTAAACTATTTTTCTATTTTTTGATATTTTAATACATCCAGAGAGTTTCTATGATTACTGACCAACAGCAACTGTAATATGGACACTTCAAGGTCCATAGAAATTCCAACCACTGACAATATCTATTAGCTAGTTGGAGAAAGAATATTCTAATTAATTTCTGATTTAAAAGAAAAAAAAAAAAAAGAAAAAAAAAGTAAAACAACAAAAAAAGACCAAAAAACCCCAGAACAAATCCAGAAAGCCAAAACTTTTTGTTTTCTTTCCACAAACAAAAGTAAACAACTTCCAAAACCCTGAAGTTTTTTATTTTCTGTCCTCCCTTACTGCCAGTGTTCAGCTGCTACAAATGAATAAGTGCAAATTCTCTTTATTTGGTTCTTCTGGGATGTACCGATTAAGATAATGAAGGTTTAGAATGATGACTTGTCATTTGTCCATTCTCCTACTGGGTGTCAAATCACAGCTCTAAACTTTAGCACTGCCATATATTGCTGGTGCAGGTTAATTTTACATTCAGGAAGCAGAGAGGTAGTGATAGATAATTACAAACCATACAAAAGGATGAAAGATATAAATATTTAACAAATAAGGCCAAAAAAAAAAGAGAATAAGACAAATAAAAGGTGTAAGGGCTGCAATCAGAATGTGTCTGGAAAGAGGATGAATTTCAGGAAGAGTATGTAGAATATAACACACAGGTCAAACTAACATTAAAGTGGGTTGGCAACAAAAAGAAGTGCAACAATGGAAGTCTTGGTTAGTATGAAAATGTTAAGCTAGGTTGTGTACATTTCATGACAAGGATCATGCTTTGCCCAGAAGGCTTACTGTGCTAATGGGCAAAAAACCTGAAGAATTCAAAGTGGACTTAAGGTACAGATAAATCAAGCCCTGAGGGTGCAATAATTTTTCTGAGTTAAAGGAAGATGAAGAGGACATGAAGGAGCTCAGCCCTTCTTGAAGAGAGATATAGAACAACCTGAGGTATGCTCTCAGACCTCTGTTCTGCATGGCGGAAAGAGCTCAACCAAAGGGATGAAATATTGTGCCCTCTTACCATCCTGCTCTCCTAGACTCCTTAAATTGCTCCAAAGCCCATTAGCCCAGAGCTCCCTGCTTTTTACTAAACCAGTACTTCTCCTGACTTCACAATGAAGTTCCTCTCAGCTGTGCCCTCTACCCTCCTTACGCTTCATCTGTGCCTCCTAATTTGTCTAAAAGTCCCCCAACTAACACTCAAAAGCTGTTTCTGTTTGCTTACACCAACTTAATCCTCACTCAGTCCTTTAAACCTCCTCCATCCCGAGGGGTTTAGCATTTGATTCTCAAGTCCCCTGGTCCCAGCCCTCATTCCCACATGACGTTAGTATTACCAGTCATGCCAAAACTGTGGCTGTGTTGCATACTCCACCACTTTAGTTACCCGGACCTTTTGCTGCTCTTCCTAATTGACTGCTGGAGCCAGGTGAGTCCTGACTCTTTCAGCAGTAAAAATGGCCCAGTTCTTGGATTTCAAAATCCAGGATGCTGAAGATGGTTGTTAAAATCCACATGAATGAATGGGGAAGAACTGGCCACTATCTTTCAAAAAACACTGATTTTCTAGAAGAGCAACAAAATTCCTTAACCCTATGCCGTGGTCAAAAGACTAAAGCTTGGTCACCAATGGTTTCTGTCTTGCAAAAGGTCCAGAGCTGAGAAGACACGATTTTTTTTCTAAGTGAATTGTACATTCACTGTAGTCAAGGAGGAAGATGAATTGCAATGCTCCAGTTCAGAGATGGAAAGCTGCCTGAAGGATGAATCCCCTTCAGGAGTAGCTGCATCTCACCTTTGAGTCTCCTCTTCCCCTTCCTGTATGTAAAAACTTAAACCACTGGGATTTCCTTCATTAAGGACAAGCAAAAACCAACAACATTGTGCAAAATTGAGCTGTTTTGCTGGCAACCAAAATGTCCAGGGTAAAACTAGGCAGATAGCCACTTGTGCGAACATTAAGGTAGGAAAACACATATCCTGCTGATGTTGAGGCATTAAGAGAAAGTAAAACCAGCTTTCACCCAAAAATCTAGAGGGAGGAGTGTCCAGGAAGGGAAAGTCATTCTGTTGATATCTGGTCATGTGGTGGAGTGAAGGAGAGACAAAGACCGATGAGCACACTAAAACATGTTTGCTTTGCACATGGAGAGAAGTAACAACTGAGAGTCACTTTAATGTAAAAAGAAGTTGCTTTCAGTAAAGGTAAAGTTTAGCAACACAGGACTGTGCCAGGAAGTTCTGTCCCTGTGGTGTATCCTCACACAAGTGATGGCTTTTGCTTCCAGAACTGAAGCACAAAGTCTAACGGCTGTAAAAGAGATAAAGAAGGCAGGGGACCGTATGCAACCTTTATGAGAAACAGAAGAAACTGCTTAAGATTTTTTGGGAGCTAAAGAGTCTGAAGTTGGATTGCAGCTCTGCACTGGCTCTGCTGAGAACTGAAAACTGCAAGTAATGCTACCAAAGTTACCTTCACCAGTTTGTGAAGTACCAGTATGGTGCAAGGAATGGCTTGTGGAAGCAGACAGGAAGGAAAAAAGTGGCATTAGTGTAAGATTTTTTTTAGAGAAGACACTTTAAAAGAGCATATTGTGGTTCAAGAATTGGTTATCATTATCATGTTCTTCTGTGTAGTAAGAATTTTCTTTACTTCCTTAATTAAAATATTGCTTTTTAAGCTACTTTATTCACATTTGTAAGTAAGAAAAATTAGCTCCCAAAACAGCGATATGTTTAATGCAAATTTCCCAAGAGTTTTTGTAGTAATCTCCTCAATTTTGAATCAACTCTTGTTTCTGCCAATCAAGAACTGGCAGAGGGTTGCAGTGGGAAAACTGGGCATATGGAATAAGAATATGTGGTATAAACAGAAACCAAGCCAAGATCTCTTGAGTCCTGTTCTTACCGCAACTGGAAGACCCCCAGGTGCCTCGTATTTAGCAGATGTGAGTAGTACTGTTAAGTCATAGTTTCTATAGTCCATTTTCTTTTTACATTTAATATCTTCTTTGCCAGGTCAGATGCAAGAGAGATAAAATAAGGATGAAGATTACCAGCAGTAAAACCGACCTGCACAAGGTGTCAAATAAACAACTGAAAAATTAAGTTATTTGTTTTGTGTAATTTCTTACATTTAACAGAGGAACATATTTATCAGGCAGATAATTAATGCAATATATGTTAGATCTAACACCTGATTAAGTTTTTGCTCATACCCATCTACATATACTATTATATGTTTGTATTCCTGTACTACTCACAATACTTAAGCAGGATTGGTTCACAATGGCAGAAATACATTAGGGTCTGAAAAGGCTAGAAGTCCATTAATTCAAGTGAGATTAACTCCTTTTTCTAAAATCACGTCCATAAAATATGTTGCCATAAATGGACAAAATTTGACTAAAGTACCACTGAGGCTTAATTAGATATTTGGAGTGGCTCCATGCTACATCATGTAAAGAACATCGACCACTTTTCATTTTTAAAGAAAAATATCCACGTTTTCTGCCAGGGTCAGAGACCTTGCTATGCTTAACTAACTAATGATTCCTGTGACGTTGATTTTTCATCCATGAAATGTTCTTTGGCCAAGTTGCTCCAATATACCTACAAAACAGAGCAGAGTAAAAGGTTGGAAGACTGACTTTAGGCAACACTTCATTTCCCTTAATCCTAAGAAAGAGTCATGCTAGTCTTCTCCCTTGATATGAGAACAATTTACAAGCATTCTCTCTTGTAGCAACTGATATCGAAGGGTAGTCCCAAAGGCAGGGAGATGATAGTTTTGCCTGCCAAAAGTATTTAATTCAAAACAACTTTAGTTCAGCTAACTTTTGATGATAACATATCAAGGGAATTTACATACACTTTTTGCATGTCTGGGACATTTCAAAATTAGGGGACCCTGGGCCAAGGCCAGACACATCTGAGAACTCAAGCAGTTTCCTGTGTTTTCTGTAAGTGACTGCTAAGAGTTCACCCCTGGCTCCAAGGTTTTAGTGGCCAGGGGCTGGGGGAAGGAGTACTACCAAGCTGGCCCCTGTGAGAAACTGCTGTAAGTTTCCCCAGCTCGAGGCTGGACCCACCCCTGGCCAGGGCTGAGCCAATCAGTGCCTCTGTGAATAACATATTTAAGAGGGGGCACAGAACATGGGGGCTGGTGTGGCCCTGGGCAGGGCCCGGCCCTGGCGGACCAGCTCGTCCATTCAGCTGCCTGCCCAGCTTCTGCAAACTGACCTGCCCAAGCCCCTGCCATGGCTCACCCAAGAATCAGTTTTCTGGGGAGCCGATGAAAGAACCTGCGTCAGAGAAAGAAGCAGAATCTGAGAGAGACAACTACACAGGCACGCCAGACAGTGAAAAGAAACAAGATGAAGGACGTGCCCCAGAACAGATTCTGCAGCACAGAGAAGACTCACTGGTGATGCACGCTTGTCCCTTCATGCAGTCCATGAGAAGATGAAGTAGCTGAACCCAAAGGAGGCTGTGATTTTTGAAGAAACACACGCCAGAGCCGAGCAGTCATCCCCCATGTGGGAAGGACTCACGTTGGAGCAGCTTGGGAAGGACTCTCTTGTGAGAGTAGGACTCTCCCACGGTGGAGCAGGGAAAGACTGTGAGGAGCCCTCCCCTAAGGAGGAAGAAGCAGCAGATTGACTGCAACCCCCATTCCCTGCCCCCCTGAGCCAGCAGAGGTGAGAAGGTGCAGAAACCAGCAACAAAGCTTTTGGACCTGGGGAGAAGGGAGGGATGGGAGATGTGGAGGACTAGTCATTCGTGCAGTTTTGCAGAGACTGCAAATTGACTGTCCAAGCGATGACTCATGGTGTCTCAAAACATTCCAGTTGTAGATAAGAAGATGGCCAGGAATGCACCAGAGGCCTAACTAACAATGGACTCAATCGAAGAGGCTCTGATAAGGTGAAGCCTCGAGGCCTCATGTTGTCCAGTTGTAGATAAGAAGATAGGGAAGAATACATCGAAGGCCTTACTCCATGGACTGGCAAAACCCCTGCTGAGTAAGGCCATCAACGATGGACAGCAAAACCCTGCTAAGTCTAAGGATGGACTCAGGAAGGCCATCAAGGATGGACTTTGAACCCCTGCTGAGTCTAACAATGGACTCAGTCTTGCTCTTACAACAAAGCAGCAAATACCTGCCGAGCAAGGCGTTGCCTCTGTCTATAAGAAGTGAATAAGCAAAGAGAAGGTGGGCTTGTACCCACCACCTGAGGACTCCTGAGATGCTGACAGACTGATCGAGCAACACCCCCCCCCCACCTCCAAGATGTCGACGTTTTTTTTCCGAGGATCCAAAGAGTGGTGAAATATTTTCTCTCTTTTTTTCTTTTTTTCTCTTTTTTCCTCTCTTTTTCTCTTCAAGTATCTCCTGATCTCTCTTTCTCTCTGGCACATATGGCAACACCTTATAAGTTTTATGCCAGCTCCTTTTGGGGCTTGTTTAGCAGGTTTTCTGTAGGTTGTTTATTTTAACATTGAAAAGTGATTGCAAGTGTTGTGAACGGTTGCAGGTTTCTTAGTATTGTTGGAGATTATGCTGTTGCTATTACATTACTGTAAGATTTGGTGTTGTTGGCAGTTGGTAGTGTTGTCATGAATTGTCTTTGCCAATTAATTTGTTTTCTTTTATAATTCTGTTAAGTTTAATGCCAGCTCCTTTTGGGGGCTTGTTTAGTACGTTTTCATGCAGATTGCTTGTTTTGGTGGTGCTTATTACTAACCCTAGTGATATTGGTAATTATGTTATTCTTACCCCATTACTATGAGATTTTGTGTTATTAGTGGATGGTAAAATATTCATGGATTGTCTTTACCAAGTGATTTTCCTTTTCCCTTGACCCTGTTGTATACCCCACATTTCCCCTTTTCCCTAAACAATTATATGCATTAAAATTATAAGCCAGTACGCAATTCTTTGGTGCCGTCTCACCTTAATTTGCCCCAAGGGAATATATATATAGAACCTCCACGAACCCCACTCGTCCCACCCAGGGTGGTTCTGTGTGCTGGGTCGCGACAGGGGAGAAGTGCCTTTCTAAGATACAGTTATTTTTCTCAACATCTCGCTTTGGTTTTGATTGTAAATAGTTAATAAATTCAATTGTGGTTTTTTTTGTTTTGTTTTCCTAAGTCATGTCAGTTTCTTGCCCGTGACAATAAGTGGTGAGTGAACCCTCCTTGTCCTTACCGCAGCCCACAAGGTTTTTAAACAACAGGCTGTCTAGTGGTTTTCTTTTAAAACTATGACAGTCTGCTTCTGGAAAGGTTTCAAAAACTTAGAAGTCCCCTTTCCTTTACATAAAGGGGATGTTGCTTAAATAGTGTATAAGAAATATTTGATTTTGTCATGCGCAATTATCCCAGATTGGGTGCGATGCTTAGTCCTGAGGAACTGGCCATTATTGATACTGTGGTGTATGAGGTAGCTGCCTGTAATGAACCTTTAAAGAAAGTAAAGACCTTTGTTCTATTATGCATTACAATAAATTTGTTTTCACAACACTAAAAATAAAGGTAAAAGGGGTCCTTATCATATACTGTTTAGGTCTTACTGAGGTTCAAAGATTCCAAAGCCACAAAACTTGCTGAAGAATATCCTCCTTTGCAGGAGACTTTTGCAACAGAATTCCAAACAAAAAGTGTAATGTAATACTTTTGTATGAAATGGAAGGTATTGAACAATTTTATTAATTTTCATAATTCACTTGCTGTATCTCTATCTAACTTGAAATCTCAGTGATGTCAACAGGGGACTGCAGTCTATCAGAGAAACCCTCCTCTAAATCTCATGTAAGAACACATGTCCTGCTTGCAATGGCACAGAGCTTTGCTTGTGAATTGCTATAATTGACACAAGCTACAGAGTGGTGATAGTGTAGGAAACAACAGAAAAATTAATGAAATACCTTGTAAAAGCAAACTTGTACAGCATGAGAATTGTCTTTCCAGCTGTGTGTTCAGCAGAAAGTTTTCCAGGAATTGTTCTCAGCCCTGGGCAGAGTAATAACGCAAAGACGACATACTAAGGAAGCTCCCTAGCAGTCCACACAGCAGGGCTTAGACAGAGGTTTGTGGGAGCAGGTTTCTTGATACGGTCCTCTGCTTATTACTGCACACTACTTTGCTTCTTGAATGTCCCATGAACTCATTAATATTCCATAGAGCTTAAATTTTAAAACAAAGAGAACAAGATTTCTTAAGGATAGGCCCAAGACGTTTAAAAGAATAATTGACTAGTCTAAGCTTGTAATATAACTTAATCAAAGCTGTCCATAATATAGGAATTAAGGTTACCAGAGTGGATTCATCCTATAAAAAGTCAGTTCCTGAGAAAAGCAGAGCTGGTAACATCCATCTCTTTCCATCAGCTACAGAGGGACCCTAGAAAATAAGCTTATACTACGTCTCCCTCATTATTTTAAATACCTGAAGTTAGGTCAAATTAAACTTGTGGTAAAGGCAGGGAGTAGATTGCATTTGGAGAATAAAAGCCCTTTTAGTTCAGTATAGTAGGATTGAATTGATTTAACCTGATCTGTTTCTAAACCAATCAACTTCAGCACAAAACTCATGCATGGACAAAGAGAGGCAAAGACAGATCTGTGCCTGTAACTTACATTTGCCAGAAGAATTTTACCTCCATGAAGTATATTTTTAGGAGTCCTATATGGAGCTTGAGATGTAAGAATACTTAGAATGATGGAATCATAGAATGGTTTGGGTTGGAAGGGACCTTAAAGAACATCTAGTTCCAACCCCCCTGCCATGGGCAGGGACACCTTCCACTTGACCACTTGCTCAAAGCCTCATCCAGCCTGGCCTTGAACACCTCCAGGGATGGGGCATCCACAGCTTCTCTGGGCAACCTGTGCCAGTGCCTCACTACCCTCACAGGAAAAAATTCCTTCCTAATATCTAATCTAAATCTTCCCTCTTTCATCTTAAAACCGTTACCCCTCAACCTGCCACTACATGCCCTTGTAAAAAGTCCCTCCCCAGCTTTCCTGTAGCCCCCTTCAGGTACTGGAAGGCTGCTATAAGGTCTCTGTGGAGCTTTCTTTTCTCCAGGCTGAAGAACCCTAATTATCTCAGCCTGTCCTCATAGGGGAGTTGTTCCAGCCCTCTGATCATCTTCGTGACCCCCCTCTGGACCCAATCCAAAAGCTCAGTGTACTTCTTGCATTGGGGGACCAGAACTGGATGCGGTACTCCAGATGGGGTCTCACGAGAGCAGAGTAGAGGGGCAGAATTACCTCCCTCGACCTTCTAGCCACACTTCTCCACATGCAGCCCAGGATACAGTTTTCTTTCTGGGCTGCTAGCTCACACTGCCAGCTCATGATGAGCTTCTCATCTACCTGCAACCCCAAATCCTTCTCGTCAGGGCTGCTCTCAAACCATTCTCTGCCCAGCCTGTATTTGTGCTTGGGATTGCCTTGACCCATGTGCAGGGCCCCATCCTTGGCTTTGTTGAACTTCATAAGTTTTGCATGGGCCCAGCTCTCAATCCTGTGCAGGTCCCTCTGGATGGCTTCCCTTCCCTCTAGCACATTGACTGCACCGCACAGCTTGGTGTCATCAGCAAACTTGCTGAGGGTGCACTCAATCCCACTGTCCATGTCTCCCACAAAGATGCTAAATAGCACTGGTCCCAGTACCAATCCCTGAGGATCGCCACTCGTCACTGGTCTCCATTCGGACATTGAGCCGTTGACCGCAACTCTCTCACTGTGACCACCCAGCCAATTTCTTATCCAGGGGGTGGTCCATCCATCAAGTCCACATTTTTTCAATTTGTTCACCAGGATGTCGTGCAGGACAGTGTCAAACACTTTGCAGAAGTCCAGGTATTACCCTACACTTATTACCCTACAGAAAATGTGTGACAAGCGCAGCTGACTGGAAAACCACTTCCTTTATTTTTCTTTTCTAGGGAATGCAGATATTTTCTTTTTCTGTTGCCGAATATAGTTAGAAATGAGAAACTAGATGTGGTGTTAAAGAAGTGTGAGTGTGAGGGGAATATCTGCAGCACTCTCCAGAGAAGCCAGCCCTCTGTCTCATAGTACTATTATGTGGGATGAATGCCTCCAAAGTTGAATGCCTTAGTGGTAAATACTTGATCTTGGGGGACCATTTGTCTCAAATTACTCTTGCTTCATTGGTCTTTCCAGAGTTTCACTTCCACAGGACCCAACATGAGATCTGCATAGAGCTGCAAATCTTGGGTCTTCCGGCTCTGTTTTCTGCACTAGTTGCCTGTCCTGAAAATCATCCTCTCAAACATGCATTGCCGAGCAGTGTCCGTCACTCAGGGCACACAGGTGCTCTCATAGTCCACACTTCAAGGGAAAGCCTGTAGGCAAACTGATTCAAAATATGGATGGGAATAAGATTTTTCCAGGTTCCATGACAGCAACTAGGATTATTGACAAGATAGAGCCATCAATGTTGAGAATGCAGGCAGCACCATTAGCATTATCACATTAGGTGTGCCAGAGGTGCTACTCTATGAGTAGTACACCAGGAATCCAGGCAGAGTCATATGGGGAATACTGTGCTTTCTGTTTGCTCATTTGAAGCTCAGGAGGTTTTCAGTGAAATATTTCAGACTCAACCAATTCATTTTTTCCAATGAAACACTGTTTCATTGGAAAATACCTCTACAGTTCTTCTACTATATGATCTACTTTTACTGCTGTCTCAGCATTAGATGGTGAACAGACAGACAGAGAGGTAAACACATCTCCTATGGCCAGATACAGCTTTTTAACAATTATTTATTTGTGACTTCTGGAGTTATGTTATGCTTGACTGTGCCCTTGGGCTTTATGTTACCAACCCCAAAGACTACTGCTTCCTGAATGTTAGTACTGTTAGTACTGGAAGTAGCCCCCCATCTTTTTTTGTTGAATACACACTTGGCCACCATAGCTTAATGTCTGCTGCAGAAGTCAGCACGATGACAATAAAATGTGTATCCTGAATGAATGTTCTTACAGAGACCAGACAAGAACAGCATTTGTTTCTTTTAACTCAGTGTGAAATTTGTTTTCTGATGTTGGAAAACCTTTCCAAATAAAATATCTGTAGAATAAGTGCTTTCTCCTGGTTTGAATTGCATTTTCTCAGCACAGCTTAAAGTTGCACAGTCTGACATTTGTGGGCTGTTCACACCACATACCGTTTTCAATTGCTTATGTTGCCATCTTTTCAGGCTTCTGTGCTTTTTGCTGTTTATGACTTCAGGGACTCTTCTAATAACATCCTTATTATCCTCTATTATTGTCAGGAAAAAGAAGTTGCAGAACTTTCCTGATCATCCCACAGAAAAGACAGGACTTTCTATAGCTTAGGGAGTCTTTTAAACAGATGTGTAAATCAGACCTAGAATTCAGTTACAAGGTTTCTTCTGATATTTTGGTACCTTTGTTTATGTCCTAGTCAAAACCTGAAAAGATAGTGTACAAAAAATCATACACAAGTTGAAGGTCTAGAGTAGTTTCTTTACAAATACTTCTTCATGGATAGGGATGTCCCTAACAACTGACATGACTAGCTTTGCAGTTTGATACCTTATTTTCTGAATCTCAGGTTTATAACTAAATCCATTACAACTTATCACATTACTGAGCAGCTCTAACACACTCTGTGCACACTCTCAGTCCATGGCAAGTTAGGTAAGCTAACAATGAAAAAAGGTGAAGGTAAATTCCATTGCTGTTCACTTGTCATAGGGCATATACAGACAGGTGCTTGCAACTTGGTATATGATAAATTGCTAAGCTGTAGTAATTTGACAATGTGTTGAAGTCCCTAGAGTTGAACACATTTCAGTACTGATGGTTTATGTTTGAGGATCTTCAGGCTCCTTAGCCTAGACTGTGCACTTTAACAGTATGATGCTGGATCAGCTCTTACCTCCCTTTCAGAACAATGCCTACGATCTACAAGGTTAAGCTACACTGGTAATAGAGAAGGGAAGTCTCTCTTATTAATAATTTATTTGGGAATATAAATTTTATTTGCAATGCACAAGGTTTTGTTTTTCTAAAAATGTTGTGCAGTGACTTCACTTCTGATTTAAAACCATCCTAACATCATGATTTCGTGTTTCTGCTGACAGGGACGTTGACTTGTAAGAATTTCTTCAATCCTTTATTGGCAGCACAGTGACTGGACACCATGTTGAAGCATAAAGTAGTTTTAAAACTAATCAGAACAGTTCAAAATCCAAATACAAGTCAAGAATGTCTATGTCTAAACAGTGAATGAATGAATGCAGTACATTCACCCCTTATCTATCTTGATCCGATAAAATAAAGATATAGAGACATGGGTCTTCACAGAATCACAGAATCACAGAA
>NW_010126278.1:0-1083 GCF_000699245.1 Pterocles gutturalis
GGAGGCGGGGCTTCGGGGGGAGCAGGATGGCGAAAGGGGGTAAAACCCCATTTCTCCCCTTTTTCACCCCATTTTTTGGTGCTTTTTGAAATATTGCCTATTTCACGGCATTTTAAAATCCCTTTTTTTTGGTCTTTTTTAAAAAAAAAAGGGCTGTTTTTTTTTAAAATCTTCCATTTTTCTCCCTTTTAAAAAAATCTCCCTTTTTTAAAAAAAATCCCTATTTTTGTGTCATTTTGAAATTTACCATTTTCACCTGGTTTAAAAAATTGCTTTTTTTTGGCCCCCTTTTTAAAGTCCTTTATTCGCCCCTTTTTGAAACAGAACTATTTTAATCCTGCTTTAAAATCCCCTTTTTTTGCCCTTTTAAAAACTCCCCATTTTCCTCCCTTTTACAAAGTTGCCCTTTTTTTGCCCCGTTTCCAAATCCTCTTTTTCGTCCCCATTTTTCACCCCTTTTAGAAATTATCTTTTTTTGTCCTATTTAAAAAAAAAAACATTTCCCTGCGTTTTAATCCCTTTTTCACCTCTTTTTAAAATCCCTTTTCGTGCTGTTTAAAAACACGGTTTTTTACGTTTTTATGTTTAAAAATCCCCATTTTCCCCCCTTTTTAAAATCCGCATTTTCGCATTAAAATCCCCCCATTTTTCCATTTGTTTCAAGCCCCTTTGCCCCTTTTCTCACCTTTTTCCCCCATTTTTCCCCAGCGGGCGCAAGCTGACCCCCCAGGGGCAGCGGGACCTGGACCGGATCGCGGGGCAGGTGCGTTTTTTGGGGTCGTTTCCGGCTCTTTGAGCATTTTGGGGTGTTCTGGGGCAATTTGTATATTTTTTTAAACATTTTTGGTGTTTTTTTGTCCCCCCCACAGGTGGCTGCTGCCAGCAAGAAGCACTGAAGAGCCCCAATAAACGACCCCCCCCACCCCGAGTGCTGGCGTGTGTTTGTGGAGGTCTGCCCCAAAATGGGGGGAAAACACCCCAAAAATACCAGCTGGGGTGTCCCCAAACAGGAGGAAAGTGCCCTAAAACATTAAGGGAGCCCCAAAATGGTGCGAAAATGCCCCAAAAATATTGGGGGGGGGG
>NW_010126278.1:1127-1880 GCF_000699245.1 Pterocles gutturalis
GGGGGTCCCAGAAAGATAAAGGAGCACCAAAAATATTGGGTGTACCCTAAAATTGTACAAAAGTGTCTCAAAATATGAAGGGAGTCCCAAAATGATGGGAAATTGGCCCAAAATATTCCAGGGGAAGCTCAAAATGGTGGGAAAGCACCCTTAAATAGGGGGGGAGTCCTAAAATGGTGGGAAAATGCCCCAAAAATGTTAAGGGGAGATGATAAAATGGGGGACGAAGCACCTCAGGATATCGGCGGAGGTCCCAAAATGGTGGGGAAATGCCCCAAAAGGCTTTTTGTCCAAGAATTCCTGGGTTTTGGTAAGAAGTTGAGGGTGTGGGGGGGGGCAATAGTGTCAGGGGCTGCGCCCTGGGGCAAATGGGGCGGGGCTGAGCCCTGGGCAAAATGGGGTGAAAATGGGGCAGTTTGGGTGAGAGTCCTGCTAAAATCAGGGAAATTTAGCAAAAGTTAACAATTCTGCAAGTAAAAGGGAGCTGATGGGGAAAAGCAGCTGGAAAAAAGCCTTTTCTGGCCGGGGTAAAGCAGGTATTTCGAGGCTGATTGTCTCTAATTAGTGTGATTAATGCCGGGTCTCACCTGTGGGGAAATATCAGCTGGGGGGGGGGAACTTTTTTGGGTCTAAAACACCCCAAAAAGGGGATTTCTGGGACACCCAACGCCTGGGGGTTGTTTCAAGCCCTCAGCCCCTATGAGGACCGGGGGAAACCGGCTTCTCCCTCCCCGGGGGTTGGAAGGGGACCGC
>NW_010126279.1:0-215 GCF_000699245.1 Pterocles gutturalis
CTTCCCGCGCTGCCCGCCTTGTGGGGAGGCAGCGGGAAGGCTGCGGGGTTGTTGAAGGCCGCCCTCCCACACTGCAGGAGCGGGGTGGTGTGTCTGAGGGACTGAGGCGGGTAGGGGTTCTTCTCATCCCCTCCTCTTAAAATACATACGTTATCCGAAAAACAGGAAAAAATCCACCGAAAGTTGCCTGTCCTGGCAGGCGGAGGGCCGATGGG
>NW_010126279.1:227-18470 GCF_000699245.1 Pterocles gutturalis
CTCGAGTTGCTGAGGGAAAGCTCCCTTCCACTTGTAATTGTGGAGTTGGGGGTCAGTGCAGCTACCCTAAATCTGTGACAGGGATTTTAATTTTTTTTTTCCTGGAATGCCCACAAAGATCAAAAAGTAGAGTATGGCCTTTATCTAATACTTTAATTCTAATGTGGTATTTTAGTAATTTTACATATTACTAACACTTGTTCTATATGCTTTTCTTCCTACTTTAATTTTTTATCTCAGCTTAAAAGGTGGAAATAAGCAGCCAAGGATAGGGAGACAGGTGCAGCAACAGCCAAAGTCATGGGTCCTCCAAATAATCTAAGGATTGTTTTACAAATGCAGTATCACACGTGGTTCAACCAAGCTAAAATTTTGTTGTAGCTGAAAACAGCAGCACGGAGTCCCTTCACCTTCGCAGTCCCTCTGCCTCCTTTTCCTACACCAGCAGGAAAATCAAACTAACCAAAACACCCATCCAAAATAAAAAGTTTTCTGTATGGCTACTGACACACAGGAGACAGCAGGAACACGTGGCAGGGGAGCACCCCATTGAGTGACAGCACGGGGTTAGGTTGGATTAACTAATCCGTGAAATTGCACCTTAAAACTGTGGTAGGTGTTGGGGAGCACCATGATTTAAGCAGTCATTTCTCATTCACCTCAGCCCCAGAAAGATTGGGAGGTCACTTTGAGCTGCTGTTGACACTTCTTTCTTTGCCTTCGAGTGTGACCAGAATGCAGCTCTTACCCCAGGATGAGGAAAGCCAAGACACATGTTCTGCGGTGTAACAAAGGCACACAGAGTTGCCTGATCATAGCTAGGGGCTCCCAAGTTAGTGTCATTATATTTTGGCCTAGGGTACCTGCATGCACCGTGCATTGTACAGGAAATCCAGAACATACAGAAAAAGCATTGTCCGTCTTGCAAATGCTCTGCCCAATTCATCAGTAAGGAAGGGCAGCTCTTCTCTTGGGGAGAGTGGGGTCCATCCCTGTGAGGATTTTGTAAACGTTGTTAAAATCTCTTTGCTATTCTGTGTGAATGGTGATGTGCAGTGTCAGAATAATTTCTCTCTTGTTCAATGTAGGTAACTACAAAGCTCACAGAAAGTTGTCACACCATTTACTGTCTTAGAGTATATTACAGCATGTAACTTGTTGGGGCTTGGGGGTTTCTTTTTAAGGTTTTGGGGTTTTTTTGCTAACTCTTAAAAATATTCCAGAGTTTTCATGAGTGTGTGCATTTGCTCAGTAGTCCTCTGCTTTTATTTTGCTGGCTCTGCTCAAGCGTGTGGTATGTGGCAACTTGGGCTGAGATAAAATGTCCTTTAAAAGGTGCTGGCCTTTTTAAAAAAAATTATTTTCCAGCACAAACAACTAAATATTTTTGTCTTGTTAATATTATCTTGATAAGGAATGACCTGTATAGTTCTTCTCTTGTACAACAGAAGATTGTGCCTTGGGAGGAGGACTTGTGTCCTGTGCTGCCAGTGGATTGAGGGATAAGGATAGGGATCTGAGCATCTTCCAGGCTGAGACTCTGCCAGAATCCTGCCTCACCTGGAAACCTAAGAAACCTAACACACAAGGTGGGAGCAGGACAAAGCTTTATCTTAGCACTGGGAGCTAGAAGTCTGCTTCTGTGCTGCAGATACAGGTAGGGTAAAGGTTGGGTCTAGTGTTTGGGAAGTGAGAGTCTTCCAAGCTGGGACTCAGCCAGAATCTTGCTCCATCCAGACAAGTTTTGTTTTGATTTTAAAACCAGGTCAGCTTCCTGATCCATTGTGTAACACACCCCACAAATGGTTGTACTGGAGTAACCAAAAAGTTGGTATTGCATAGATGTGGGGTGAGGGTACGGGATAGACGATGAAGGTACACTTTTACTGGTTTTGCTTGTGAACTCCATACAACAGGCCAAAAATAAATATGTCAGTAAGAGACATTACCTTCTAAGAGATCAGCTTTAGAGAGACGTAGCTGAGATAATAGAGACTGAAGGTGGAGCAATAAGAAATGGTGATCTGGAAGAAGGGGATCCAAATACTAATTTCTTCTAATTTGTTCAACATAATAATGATTTTTTTTTTTTTTTTGGAAGGAAGGGACTATGAAGACAGGAAAGACTGACTCCTTTTTTTTTTAACTCTTCATCAAAACCTTCTAGAGTAGGTTGACAGTATTACAGTATCACACTTTAAAATAGGAGTTAGCATACCTTCTTTATGAATTAGTAGACAGGCTCCTAAGAAATACTTGGGTTTCTCTTCCTAAGAGACTAACCCCTCAGAAAGCTGAATATTTTGGGCCAAAAAGAACAAGAAGAAGCAGAAAACTTCAGAAAAAGAAAAAAAAAAAAAAAAAAACAAGAAGCAGAAAACTTCAGAAAAAAAAAAAAAAAAAAAGAACAGTACATAAAAATTAGGAGGAAAGAACAACAGTCTAAAGAAATAGAACAGATGTAAAAGAAACAACAAAACAGTATAAAACTTTTCTTAGTTCTTTAGATACATGGTGATGTGATACATAACATTCAAAACATTAAATTACAATATCTTAATGGGACAGAAATTTACTTTACAGTCAGCCTTGGTTGACTATTCTGCCTCTCCTGTCTTTCAGTATAATTATGCTGGGAAATATAGTACTTCCTGTTTTCCTCTGTTTTTTTTGGTGTGCATTTACATCAATGTTGTCAACAAAATAGACTTCAGACCAGTGCAGAAATAGTTGTAATTGGAATCCAAGAATTCCCAAAGGTGCAGGACTACCACAGAAAGTATGCCATGGAAACAAAGGGTTTCTCAGACTGATGGCTGTTATTATTATTGGTATCTGGGGGAAAACCCTCAGTCTTTGTCATCTAAGTGGAGAACAATAAAGGATGGCATGGCAGATGAATATAAAGTAATAAATAAATATTTGTGTGTTCCTATTTACATTCAGTTTTACCAAAGAAATAGATTAAATAGATCAATAAATCAGAGGGAAAAGCTGAAAATTACATAACATTGCTTTCACCCTTTGAGTCTTCTACCCAGTAAAGATTAAAAAGGAATTACTCGTTAGGTCTGATTGGTTTATAATTGTTGTTTTTTTTTTTTTTAAATTTCTCGTAGTGAAAGCTGCAGTGCAAGAGATAGTACTGAAGTGGATGGATTATTGGTGTGGTACATGTGGCACTTCTTAGCTCTACAGTGGCCAGTTCTGATCATTTATTCGTTGGTTCATTTCTTTGCCTCTGGTTATGGGCATAGTCTACAAGTCTGCATATGATGCCAGATTTTACTTACTTGGGTTCCCAGATGTTGGACCTTCCTTGCATCCTGTCAGATTGCCAGGACTTTGTAACTCTTCACTTAGGAATGTCTGCTCACATAACTGGTATTTTCAAATAGCTTTTTAGTTATTCAACACAGTGTTCTGCCAGTCATAAACATAAAGCAATCTAGTTGCATCAATAGTTATTTTTGTGGCCTTCCAAGCGCACACCACATCAGTAACACTTATCTTCACCATTTTGGGGATGAAGACATTTTTCTAATTGAGGGGCTAAGCACTTCCCCAGTCTGTGGAAGCTGCTCCTGCTTCAAACTACAGATAGATCCTCATTTTGGTGTTTCAGGCACACCATTGCCTGGTAGTGGAGTGTGACCATGGGTAATATGTCCCAGTTTTCCCCTTTTCAACTTTGCAACATTGAGTAGAGGGGTCCATACATTCTGGAAGTCTTCACTCTGTGATCCAAACCCTAAAAAGCCCTTGCAGCCAAGCAATTTTTTCCTTTGGAGTGTGTGCATTTCTGTCTGAACTCCAGACTTCTTTTGCACCACTCATGGGCACTCTGACCTTTCCAGGGCTTAATGTTTGTACTTGGAATAGATGTTTCAATCTAGAAGATTTTGTTGTGCCAGTACGAACTCAAATAATCCTTGGCATCCTGCACATCCTCTGCAAAGGTGTCTGTCTTCAGCCAGCAGACCCAGCTTAGAAGGTCTTCAGAAAGGATTTCTTCATAATATAGAAAAAAGATGATGATGTCAACTGTTCTGTTAACTTGTGTTTCTCAGGCAAAGCCACCATACAGCTCAATCCCTTTGGTGCTAGGCTGAAGTTGAGTCTCAAAAGAAGTTCTTCTCTCTGGGTTATATCACTAACACTTAAGAGAATGCCACGGCAGCTCTCAGACAGACTTAATTCTAAATCAAACCATCATCTGGAGTGAGCAGCTTGTGTTTCGCCTGTCAAAAAGGTGCTGCTAAGTAACTAATGTGGTCCACCTCTTTTTAGGCCAGAGAGGTTGCCATGGTAACCTATTCAAATGTAGATAGATATGCTTTTGAGTCATCATCAGAGCCCGGCTTTGATAGTACAAGGTTTGGATTGACAGCCAGTACTGCATATTGTGTAGGTTGGCACGCCTCTGGACCAGAAGGTCCTGGAATTGCTGCTGTTGCTGCCGGATGAGGCTTGCTACAAAAAAAATGTGTGTCTCTCTTGAGTTTTCTCTGATACACTCTTGAATGGCAGTCATGTATTCCTTGGTGTTCTCGCTCTACAAAGAGGCAGGTTGAGGATCACACTCCTAATAAGTATGACATGTTCCTCACTCCAGTTGAAAAGTCCTTCCCCAAAACAATGGAGTTTTTTGGGGATGAAGCCTCTGGAAAAGAGGCTGTGTTACTTATTTTAGGGGAAATGTATACTTTAAAGTCGTATCACAGAAGTCCTCCTGAAATCACTTTCCATGATAAATACATTTGTAGGAGCACAGAAGAGTTTTCTGTTAAAATCAGGCATCCCAAAGAATTGTGATTCTTTAAAAGTTCTGCAAATCAAGTGCTACAGTGTCAAGTATTTCGCATCTGAGAGCTTCTCTACATCCTGAAGTTTCCAACTTCTAGAGGGATCTGGTTTCCCTGTGTTTGAAAAGACAAAAAAAACCATTATCTTAATCATAAAGTTTCACTCACATCCAAAAGGACTGGTACAACAAAATTCATTTCTCTTTAAAAATTTGTATTTGATTCTGCTGATTGTAAGCTAAGTTGAATCTACTTGTACCTGTTCAATGTAAAGCTTCTGCTTCTCTGTAGGAATTCCTGAAGAGTCAAAAACTGTCCTCAATCCTGTTAAAATTAGGTCCTCCATTGTCAGCTTCTTTGAAGCTTTTCCAGTGATACAAAATACAATTTCCTTACCCTGTAGTTCTGCAGGAGAACGCATGTCTTTGCTGGCTGAAATAAAAACTTTGTTCTTGATGTTGGGAGAACGCTTTGTGTGCTCCCTCTGGAGGAATATTGTCTATGAAGTTCCAACACATGATATTTTGCAGTATCCTGACTTCACAAATCTGTCCAAGAAAATTCTTAGAAGTATGTTCTGCTGGGTGCCTACATGACCATAAAATGTCCTGCTAGGTAAGAAAAATAAAATGTGACAAGTTTTAAATTACATTTCTCTGAACTTGCCAATTACAGCAGTTCACCATACTAAGAAAACGTTCCTTGAGCTACAGAAGCCACAATGCTTGGTTGTCTATATCTTTGTCCTCCCAGATACTCTGTCCCCTCCCAGTCCAATATTTTATTTCAGGTTTTCAGATTCCCTTTGTACCTCAGACATGGAACTACCCCAAAGCTCCAGCATGTAACCCTGTACTATCTGTTGGGCAAAGGGGACTGTGAACTGTGATTTATTTGGGGTTACACGTGTGCAGCTTGGCCAGTTAGCAGACTAAACAGAAGCATTAACAGTTCAGCTTAGAGTTCAGCTTTTCCCAAAGTGAGAAATCGTTAACTAATTAACCAGGATCAGTCCTCAACGCAGCCACCAATTTTCAAAACACTTCTTTCAACCTCATTTATTCAAGATCTCTGCCCAAAACGGGTCTGTCATATCATGAGGTGGCCAATCAGTACTAGGAGTTAAAAAACTATTACGAGAGATGGACTGAGGGTCTAATCAAGAGGCAGTCCCCTCAGTCTTACGAAATAAGAATAAAAAGGGTTTGTTTCTTTCCAATCTGCATGTAGAACAGATCAGCTGTGTGTACATTACCTTCCTATAATGTATATTTCAGACTCGGTTCCCTGGCTATCCACACCATTGTGACCCTCGAGCATATTCTGTGGCAGCACTAATGTAGGCTAATTGCTATGTGGGCCAGCACTCCTTTTTTTGTAGGGCACGCTTTTTAGGGGACTGCAGTTTCACCTCCATGAGCTATTCCAGGGAGCTGGCAAGGTTGGTGCTGACCTTATGCTGAGAACGCCTCTGCCCACCTCATCGCAATCGTTACTGCATGCCAGCGGCACGGCCGACTGGGCCTGCAGTGTCAAGTCGCCCAGAGGCAGTCCTGCCAGAACGGAGCTACTAAAATAGCGTGTTAGCTACCAGGCAGGGTTTTTCTGCTAGTGCAAGGATACTGCGGGTTCCCCAGGTTGTTACAGACAGCCTGGGGAGGGCAGAATGCCCCAAGCGCCTGTCGGGGAAGCACATGTGTGGACACAAATCTGAAAGTGGCGTGGGAAGAATAATGTCATACAATTTGGTGCTAGGATGTCAGCCAGCCTGCTCTTCCTGTGGTTAAGTCAGGTTCCAGTTCCCTTTAGAGGTATAAAAGAGGGGATGAGTGCGGAAGGTCACCAGATGGCTTGCAATGAGTTAGGCTGGCTTGACTCTGGTGGACTTTACAGTTCTCCATCCCCATTCTTTTTAAAGAGGCTACAGGGCTATCTGTCTCCTAGTGTTGGTGTTAGTGACTTCCACCCCAAATTCCCTTGTGCTGGGACTCTTAATATCAAACTAACTGCCAGCTGAACTGCAAGGATGAGGAAAAAAAAATAAGGTTGGAGAAATGATGGCTTTCAGCTCTCAGGAAATGACAAAAGCTTGCAAGGTTCCAGCCCCCCCAAAAGAGTCTGGGGTAATGCATCCTTTTTTCTTCCTCAGCTGCAGTCAGGGGGTCTGATTGTTCATTTATTCAGCACAGATACGTTTGTGAAAAGACCTTAGCAAAAAAATGGCTTGAACCATCTCCAAATTAGTTTAGGAAATCCTGAGCTGGGCCAGATGCTTGTGTTTTGGCAACACTTGCTGGGCAAGAACTGGCCTATAAGCATTACAGAATAGGTAGTTGGACTGTTCTTTATTAGTGGTTTTCTCTCTGCAGGACTGTGTATTGTCACGTGTTGTTTTACTAAGGTCAGTTCCAGGCTTTGTACATTGAGTAAATCTATGGCAACACCACAAGACACACAGCTAGTATGCTAGTGTGCTACAGCTGTCTGAAACTCCTGCAGTCACACTGATTTGTTTAGGGTATGTTTACACACCAACAAAAGTCGTAACTACAGATTGCCTAAACTTGTGGTCAAGTGTTATCAGTGTCAATATGTTTGGACAGCATTTCTGAATAAAGTCTTAGATCTAGTTTAAATATAAATCTGCATTTTGGCTTTTAAATGGTGGTGGTTTGGCTTTCAAGATGCTAAGCATGTTGAACTATGTTTGACTTTATCCACCACTACTGGCAATCATATGACTTTTGTTATGTGTATGTAAATAGTATAGACCTCCTTCAGCTCACCTTTATCTGCACTAGTACTAATTGTGGAAGGTGGACACAGCTATATGATGTATGGGAGAAAGTGGTTCATATTGGGGATGATGGCATATTGGCAAGCATTGATAGTGTAATTGAAGATGAGGTGTGTTGTTTGCCTAGGTGCTGTGAAACCTGACTGTGAGCGGAGGAGAAAAAGGTCTTCTGCCTTTTCATTTGTTGCTGGGTTTTGTGGATTTGCATTGGTGGTATTTCATAAATAGTACTTCAAGCTGTTTCACAAGAAATCTGTCATTCACAAGAAATCTGCAATTTTTTAAATTGTAGAATGGACTGAGTAAAGGTGGCGAGTCTGTAGAGATATGAAAGGTTTCATTCAGCAGCAGCAGCTGCGCATGAAACTCACTGTGCCAGTGGTTACACAAAACCACTTCTCTGCTCTCTGTTAAGTGCATTGCCCATAAATTCTTTCCCTTCTGGAGAATAAAATTAACATAACTCCAGATAGCTAATATTTTTACATGTAGGGCCCATCAAGTTTATGAATGCACAGACTATCACGCTTATGAGTGCACACATCATCGAGTTTATAAGCAGAGCACATAACAGTTATGCTCACAGCACATAAAGTTTATATCTTGGTATATAAAACTCAGTTATGAAAAAGAAAAAGCTGAAAAATTACTTTAAAGCCATTTTTTCACCTTTCCAACCTATATGTCATAACAGGTCTTTTCACAATAAGCCTCAACTGAATTTTGTACTGTTTCACAGTTTTGTGTACTGACAGAGGAGTTTTTAAAAGATAATACCTCAGGTATATGAAATCGAACTCCTGTAGCCAAATTTCAGGAAGAACATAATTTTGAATACTTCCAGTTAAAAATTATAACAAAGCTAAATGAAAAGCATATAGAAAATTAAAAATGCCTAAAAACGAAATTGTGAATGCTCATATCAAAATCCCACTAACTTCGGAGAAAATCCCAAACGTTCATTTTTAAGCTGGTTTTTTTTTTAACATGACCCCATCTTTGCTGTAGCTCAGATCCACCTGTGGTAGTATAAATATATAAAAACATTATTGTAACATACCTGCTCTGACTTTTAAAGTTTATTCTAGGCATATCAATATCAAATGTAAATCCTACATTTAACACCTGAATTAATACATTTTCTGAAAAACTAGACTATATTAATTTAATAAAATACTAATTACACAGTGCCAATTATATACATGGAGACTAATAAAAAACAGTGCTCAAATTTACACAGGTACTTTATATCTGGAATCGACAGACTGTACAGTTTTCTTTCCTATGTCAAACAGAGTACAGAACACTGTGTTACTTAGCTCTTCTGTTTTATAATTACTAACTCTCCCTTCCCAGAACTTAACTACTCTAAATACTAGTCTTAATTGCTAGATTAACGCCAGTGGCCCCTGAACAGAGCACATACCTCCCCAGTACATTGAAAAGCCAGTTACCTTGATCGAATGCTCAACTAGATGAAATAAGGTGTCATATTTGAGCTGTGCTATGGGAAGTTACTCAACTTTTATTAAATTAGGCAGAGTCCTAATACTACAAAACATCATAGGATGTATCTAAGATGTAAAGCAAGGGCTGATAGTACCCAAGAAAGCACAGCAAGAGGAGTATTTATCGAAAGAAGCCTGAGGCCCAAGGCTAGTTTTACAGACACATCTTTTGCTGAGGCAGAAACTCCTGTCTGTACCATCTGACTATCATCTCCTATACCCCAGAGAGATCTTTTTTTTCCCCATTTGTACCTATCCCCTCACCCACAGGGGTGAGATATCTGTCTCCCCTGGACATCCGCAGCAGCAATGCTGATGAGACAAAAAGAGACATTCTCCCCATTGGAGGTGCGGGTGCCCAGGACTCAGATGCCACCACATGCCAGAGCAAACAACTTCAGTTAGCCCACTGCTGTAATTAACTGGAAAACCAGGAACTTTGGGAAATTTAGCAAAGTTTCTACTGTGCATTGGCAGCTGTGGTTCTTTAGTAATTCATAATTTTGCTTCAGGAGGATAATAAGGATTGTCTTCTTAAGCCCTGGGGAGAACAAAGTCCTAGTTTCAAGTAAGTCCCAAAGCCAATGTTCAATAAGCCTGGCACTGAATATAATCAATTTATGTGCATGGTATGTAGTCACTGAGACCAGACTCTCTTGTATCTGTGAAGCAAAGGCATATTCTACACATGTGGAATACACTGGGTGTCTTGGACATGCTGTACTTGTGTGCATGGTGGTCAGAGCCTTAAGCACTCATAATATGAGATTTGAGGTAAATCTGAAGGAACAGAAAAACTCTCCCTGACACCAGGGCAGCATCTATATTGATTATTAAAAACTGTTTCCAGAGGACTGAGTTTTCAGCTAAAAGTCTAAGGGTTTTACAGAAGTTTAAAATAACTCATTTCCTCCTAACTTCATTCTGAGAAACAGCTGAAACCTTTCTGGCCTTGTTTTTTGGGTTTTGGGGTGGTTTGGTTTTGGTTTTTTTTTTTGTGTGTGTGTGTGTCCAGAACATTCAGGCTGAAGCAAACATCCAACTAATCCTTGTTTGCTTGTTTGTTTGTTTTCCATTGTTTTTAGGTTTGCCAAGCTTTAACTACTTGGAATAAGTTTTCTGTCCTGAATGTTGCTTCAGGCTGATTTTTTCTTCCCCTCCCCCACCCCCCCCCCTTTTTTTTTTAATGGGAAGGAATAGGGAGAATTTGGGGTTATTTTGGAAAGGGTAATATGTTGGTTTGGGAAATTTATAAGAAACTGCAAACCAAATGCAAGTTTAAAAGACTGAAAACAGCAGCAAAAATATTTCCAGCTTAAATTTTCACAAGAAAAAAATCTTTCAGTTGTCTTTTTCGTCTTGCTTTTCAGGGCAGTGAAATTAGTGTATAATAAATTATAGTAAATATTCCAACTCTGTGTCATTAATTTTTACCCAAACCCGAGATGGCCCTAAGATCATCTACATCTTAGCCAAAGAGACAACAATATACAATTTTTTTACAGGCAACAGACAAGCGTCTCTGTATGTGTTCCACAGAAGAAAAAAAACTGCTTAAAAGTAACTACTAAATTAGGGAAGTTCTCCAGGCATTTGTTGTTCTTCTTCCCAACAGAGCACCATAAACGACAAAAACAGGGCTTTCTGCAACAGCTTCTATTTGTGTCGTGAAATTCTGTCAGTGACTTTGCCATAGTTAGTTAGAAAAGGTGTTAAGTCACTGCTTCTTCAGAGCTGACAGAAGCACCTTATAGTTTTGATATGACTCTCAAAGTACATCTTCCTTTACATGTTTCATTTTGTGGTTATAGAAAGAATAAACATATTTATTTAAATAAAATTAAGCTATTCATAAATTAATAATTTTCCTCATCAAGTGTCAAGGTTTATTGTCTGACACAGATTTTACATACCTGTGGTACTCAGATTTTACATACCTGTGGGACACAGATCACAATTAATTTCTAGAGCTTACATACTACTGATGGAGCCATCAGCCCTTCCTAGCTGCCTAAGCTTCTGCATACAGCCAACTTTCCAGTCCTCTACTTGTGTAGGAGAGACATTGTTGGCTGGACCTACCATCTCCAAAATGGCACAGCATTTGCAACAGAAACATCAATGGCAGAAGACTAGGTCATTAATAGTTAGAACCAAATAATCCTTTAAGGCCATTACTAAGGGTGTAAGGTAACTTTGTGATGAGAGTAGTCACTACTGCAGCAGCTTGATATTCATATAGCACTATAAAAAAATTTAGCTATCTATCACCTAGAATGAGCAGTGGTCTTTACTGCATCAATATAGATTTTTTGGTTTTAGATATGTGCAGCATCCAAATAATTATTTGATTTTCTTTAGACTTAGGTTGGTTTCCTTTCCTTAATGGCTGCACAAGCCAAATTTAATCTTTTGCATTATGATTGTGTGACATTTCAACTGGCAACTAATGGTATTTTCCTTCATACTGTAAAAGTGAAAAATAAATGGTTTTGCATAAGTTTCCCAATAACTCTTCAGCTGAAACAAAGCACACAAAGCTCCAATGCCAAAGGATTTTTTAAATGACGCAAAGGGAGATTAAAAAGGATACTCAATTACCACCTTAGCTAATACAGTTCAATGCAGCAAGCATTAAAATCTGGTGAATGTGCAAACAGCTCAGGAAAGGTGAGCATCTTTGATACACTCTGTTTTCAGGCTACCTTTATGCAAATTAATAAAAAGGTTTTAATTCAGGCTGCACCGAATTATTATGCTATGTTCTATCACACATCTGAAAGGAGAGAAGTTCTAAGCACACAAACACAAAGGCACACATTTTTTTCTTCTCATCTGGTGGTCATGCTCCCTCTTGCATTACTACCTCCCACACTTGTACTACTGTATTTTCTGTTTCTCACAATGGCAGTGGCCATCTGAAAAAAAAAAAAAAAATTTGGACAATTAATGGAGATTTTCCTTTTCTTTTTGGAGAAGGATTTTGAGGTGGCCTCTTCTCCTACAAGGAGGTAGCCTTTCTTCCACCATGTGCTCTTTCTTTTCTTGCTTTCAAAGTTAATTCTCTCCCTCTGCTAGTGATCTGCCTTTGTAGCTAGCAGCTGTCCCAGTCATGACCAGCAGAACCCTCAGACAGCAGCATGCCTTCCCTGCAGAGGGCTGGTGTTAGGTATTTACACACGGGTGACCTACTTCACTGCCTAACTGGTTTTGACACTATTTTCCAGCTATATGGATTAACATTTTTTCTTCCTGAAGTCATCAGTCTTTCTCCTAACCTTTCATGACTCTGAATCATGTCATAATGGTAAACCTCATGGCCTCTTCATCTTCTCTTTTCTATGGTATTTGCATGAAGCACTGCTATATTGTGAACTTAAAACTCATCTAGTTTGGTACCTGGTTTCCAACAGCAGCCAATAGAGGATGCCCATGGAAGAGCTTACAAACAAGGTTAAGCGTGTTGTCCCCTCCCAGTGTCCAGTAATCTGTGGTTTGGAGGCTTCTGCAGTGTGGACAGTGGGTGATGTTTTCTTATTTTACAGCCCTTACATTTTAACAGACTTTTCTTCTGTGAATTTGGTTGGTTTGGTTTATCTCCCAAACCTTTAGTATCCTGCAGCACCTTACAGTATCTTGCAGCAAAGATTTCCACAGCTTAAAATCACGTAGAAAACCCTTTTTTTGTTTTGAACATGCTTCCTACCAGTTTCATTAATATTCTTACTACTCATATTGGAAAAAGACAGTAACAGGGTCTCCATCTTAATCTCCTCTCTGTCACTGGTGATTTTGTAGATGTTCGTCGTATCTGCCCTCAGTCATCTGTTTTTCAGAGTTAAGAGCCATAGGTATACCTCATGCAGAACCATTCTGTTTCTTTGGTTATCCTTGTCAAACCTTTTCTGAATCGTTTTCTGTTCTATTATGCCCTTTTTGAGATGTGAAGAAAGAACCGGACATATTACTCAATATACCAAGAACTATGGATTGATACTGGGACGGATGTGTTACAATGTTCTCTGTTTTGTTCTGTGTTCCACTCTTAATAATTCCAAATATTTGATTTGTTTTTCTGAGTAAAAGGGAACATTGTGCGCATATTTTCATATAAATACTCATCAGAACCCAAAAATCTCATTTGTGAGTGGAAAAACATCTTACAGCCCATCACTGTATATATAATTTTTTCCCACGTGCACAACTACATCAAATTTTATCTGCCTTTTTATTATCCTGTCACTCAGTCTTGTAAGGTCTTTCTTCATTTTTCACAATCAGACCTTTAATTGCATCACAGTTTGTCCTCAAACTTTCCTTTACCTGAATAGCTTAATACCATTAGCAATCTGTGGTATCTCGCTGCTTACCCTCTTTTTCCAGATCATTTATGAATACATTAAGCAGCACAAGCCACAGCACAGGTCCCTGCAGATTCCTCTTGTGATCTCCCTCTTCTACAAAAACTGACCTTTTGTTTTATTTCTGTTTCCTGTCATGTAGCCTTTTTTTTTTATTCATTCCTCTTGCTTCTTATTGCATAAAGGTGCTTGTTTTTTTTTTTTTTTTCTTCCTGACCTGAAACTTTGTCTAGGAACCTCATTGCTCACGGAAATCCCAGTAACCCTTAAACATGAGATGTCCCTTGTCCACATCTATGTTATCACCAAAGAATTACAGATCTGCAATACTTGATATAATGCAACAAAAGATGCGTTGTCTTCCTCAACATGTCACATTTATATATGTGTCCAGTGATTCTGCGCTGTAGGACAGATATTACTCATTTGCCCAGCATAAACAACACAAGAGGCTCACTCACGTGCCTGGATCTTCATGTTTGCCTTCCCCACCTGGTTAGCAGGGGAAGGCATTTTAAAAGTAGAATTACACACTGCAGTTAGTACTTCAGCTTTTTGAGACCCGAGTTCTCTTAGAACTCATGGATAGAGGCCACCTGGTCCCCATAATGTGTTGCTTATTTTATCTGTTTGTTCTCTAACCTTTTCTGCCCTGTACTTACATTTGGATAGATCTCCTAAATTCCCCATAATGCTATGTTCTGGCATGGATTCCTCTAAGCTGTTGCATTGTGAACACAGATGCAAGAAGGTGAATGTAGTCTTTTCTCCTACGGTTTTGCTTTTTCTGAGTGTTCCTTTTACACCCTGATGGTCTAGAGGCCCTACCCACTCTGCAGCAAGCCTCCAGTTGCTGATACTTACAGAAAAAAACTTGGGTTTTGTTGGAGTTTTTTTAATTTTTTTTTTTTTTTCCCATGCCCTTGCAAGTTATTCCTCAAGCTCGGTTGTGATCTGCCTTTCATTAATATAACAGAATTTATGAACCCATTTGTGTTCTGCATTTCCAAAACAGTTTCCAAAGGATACCTTCTTGCTTCTAATAACCTCCCTTGCTTTGTTGTTTAGTCATGTTGGCTTCCTCTTCTGTGTCCTTCTTTATAATCTTCTGAGAAGCTTGAGTAGCCCATTATTAGCAAGACAATGAAAACTAGTTTCTCTTGAATACTAGAGAATAGACCTAAAGGCCAGAATTTACCTTGCAGAAGAGTTACTTTGCATCTTCCTGTCAAGAGACATTTTCTTCTCCACAATTAAATGATTCTTTCTCCTCTGATGTTCTTACTCAATGCAAAGTCCTGCTCAGGCAGAAGCTGAGGATCTGTCTCTGCAATGCTGAAAGGAATCTAAAACTGAACACTAGCATGGTTTTTAAGAAGAACACCTTATGCATATGTGTTTTACTGCCTTTGAAAATTATTAGATAACTTCACGGTGTACATGTGTGTATGTGTCTATATGAAAGTTAAAAATAACTTCCATGCTGTTCCTGACCCCATTTTAAAATATTGTCATCCAAACATGTAGAAGAGTATGTAATTAAAAATGCATAGTGCTACTCAATATTTTGTGATGGTATCTCATTGCCACTGTATCTATAACACGCCAAAGGAAAAAGCTATTTTAGGGACCAAGTTTGGTTTTTTTTTTTTATGTGACAGGAAGAAAAGTAAAAAAGATCTGTGTACTATCTCAGCTAGTTCCACAGTCCAACAATCAGAATAGTATGGTTGTAAATGTCCAGTCATTAACATACCTTAAATTGCATGCCTATTTACATACTCCTTACAACTAGCAGAAAGAAATATCAGTGGATAAAAACTAATCCATTAATTGCATTTTAGACTTGGAGTTTTAAAAGCTATTTATATCATATTAAAATGTAAACAGATGAGGGTTTTTATATCAGTTACTGATATTATTATTTTTCCAGTCCCAAATCAATATTTAAAAAAATTAAATTTAAAAAGTTCTGTTACATTCAAGTCTCCTTTGAGGCTACTACAAAACTTAGATATGCAAAGCTTGTTGATTATAAAAGCTGATGTAAAATGTGAGGTTTATATTGCATTATCAGCAGGTACACATGCTTGTTCCCTGGGAAAACATGGCAATTTCTGCTCCTCTAAGTGGCTGCTCTGACCTAAGTTCTGGGCTTAATGACCAAAGGAATAAATAATCAAGTTAGATCAAACTAGTGAGTTAATTGATCCAAGATTTTCTTACAGAAGTCTTGTCATAAAAACCATAATGGAGAGTTATGAAATATCCTCTTTTCAGATAAATTTTGGGCAACACTTTTTTTCTTTAATATGACTGTGGATGTTTTAAATATCTATATAAATATAAAATTATTTTCCAAGTGCTATCAGCACTCAAAGAGTTAGTCAATTTCACACAGGAATTACATGTGGTTATTTTAATATTACTTTAACATTCTTTTAAACAAAACCTTTTTTTTTTTTTTTAACACTGCCTACTTCAATTTATTGCCACTGGCACAGTACGCAAGTTTCACTACAGGTATGCAACTTACTTTGTACTGTTTTTATTCTACATACTCTTATCATGCCATAGGCTACCTGGCAACTTACCAAACAGTTCCTTTATATCAATCAGCTCTCACACAGAAGTCTGCAAATTTTACAATTTCATTAAGAATTTATTTTTTTCAAAACATTTTTAAAGATAGCAACTTGCACATCATCATACAGAATCTCACAACACCCAGTATCAACCTTTTGCACTAGGAAAAATTACCATTTATTTCTGTAGGGTTTTCTTCTGATTCTAAAGTACCTCTTATTCAGGATAAGACCTCACTTGTCCCTGTTTTCTTTTCCTACAAGATTATTTCTTTCAATATTTTTTTAATGTCTAAATCACTAGTTTTCATTTTATCCACTGTTGGTAGTCACCACCTATATGTTTCATAACATTATTTTCCATATTTGCTAATTCTTCTGAGATGGAAGTAAAGCTCAGTGCAATTTTCCATCAGTACAAACCCTTTTTAAACTATCTAATAACATCTACTCTGAGGTAATTCCTTTAAAAAATGTACGTGTTTGCTGGAAAATTAGTTAGTTCATTCTTAGAATAGCTTTGAAATTCCTTGACAAATAGTATCCAGTTTATGGGATTTACTTTCTTGCCTTCCTATCACTGTTTCCTGCTTTTTCAACACCTCAGCTTCATGCACTGCTTTGTTGCCTGGCACAAATACAATTAGGAATCTCCACATTTCCTGTGACACATCAGTTTGTCGTGTTTTTACCCTCTTTTAGGAGTCCTCATCATGCTGCCATTGAAGTTAACACTAAAAGCTCTATATGTTTCAATAGCACAGGATCTAGTCCTTGTTATTTTTACTTTCTAGTGTCTGAATATGGTCCTTTAATTAACATGGACAAAGAATCTATATCTGCATTCTTCTACTCTATTTACGTCTCTTGTTTCCAAGCCTTTGAGCATTTATTGTACCTCTCTTAACTTTAACATGACATACTAGCTGGCTTTCTTGGGATCTTCTGTATGGATTTTTCCTCAGCTTAGTTTCATCTTGACTAGCTTTTTCCACCTTGACATTTGAACAAATAGATTTATTTTGTTGGCTTCTGTAGCATTTTCTTGTTTATATACATGTGTAATTCTTTTAAGTCTGGTATATTTTAAAGGATAAGGTTTAATGAAAAAGAAATTTCTGTGCAATGGGAAATGTTTTAGAAAACATAGATAAAATTTCATGTGCATGTAGCCCCTATATCTGGTACAGATTTAGATTTCTTTCTTATTATCTTCCTAATTTTCGAGGCATCCAGAAACACTACCGCTTATATGTTACAGTGCTGGGATTTGGTATGATTTCTCCACCAAAGATAATGAATTTCAATACGCTTCCTATTGCTTAGTGTATCAGTTACAGCTATTTCTTCAACTAACTTCTCTCTGTTACTTAGGAGTAAAGAATAGCCTTTCCACTCAGGTCCTTTAAATTTTCAGTTTATCAAACACATGCTTATATAAACAATGTAGTGCTCTAAAAATTGTCCAATCCATGAACCATATTTCAAATTATTGTTTTATTAGACTTAATAATCTCTGATCTCCTTCAGTAGTATGTACTCCACATTCTTCTGTTGGCAAGTAGTTTACTTTCAAGCACATTTCTATTGTTGTGACTTTGTATTACCTGCACAACTTCTCTCATTGAATTCCTTAAGTATACTGCTGTTCTCTAAGCAAAGATTTCAAAACTATTAAAAAAGCAGAAAAAAAAAGTTTCAGCTTCCCTATGGATGTTTACTCAATTCGCACAGACTAAATTTTTCTTATTACAAATTATGAATACTATCATTCTATACCAATTCATGCATAAATTTCAGCTTGGGTTTGAGGCAAATATAGAGGTCTGATTATTCTGAACAATTTAAACATGTTTGTTAACCTAATGTCCAAAAGGAGATAAGTTGCATACAGAAAAAAAATGTATGTCTCATTCTAATGAAGTTAATACATTTTTTCCATTAGGTTTCAGCTTAGGTTCATCTGTTACCAGTGTTGTTCTAATTCAGTTCTGGTTCACGCTCAGCAAAACTGGGAAGAAAAATGACTGAAGTTCAAAGTCAGGTTTCGCCTTCTCTGCCTCTTCACTGTCTAGGTTCTGCACTGTAGTATGGTCTGGCCACCATCACAGCCAATCCAGAAAGTAGCCTTTATCTCACAATCTTGCCCTCCTACATTAAAAGTGCAAGGTTTTGCACTTGGGCCGG
>NW_010126280.1:0-7649 GCF_000699245.1 Pterocles gutturalis
GTCCAGCGTCTGCCTGTACTGGTGTCCAGTGTTTGTACTGGTGTCCAGTGCTTATACTGGTACCCAGTGTTCCCTTGTACTGGTGCCCAGGGAGGTGACCTAAAGCCCAGTTTGTGCTTTAATGGGTGCCCAGTGCGGTGTCCCGGTTTCTGCTGTGTGCTTGTATGGGAGCCCAGGGTGGTGTCCCCGTCCCTAGTGCGCGCTTCCGCTGGCACCTGGTGTGGTGACCTGAAACCCAGTATGGGTTCATCTGGGTGCCTGGTGGGATGTCCTCTGTCCCTCTGGGCACCCAGTGCCACGTCCTCTGTCCCTAAGGGGTGTCCTGTGCTTCTGTGGGTGCCCGGTGCATTGTCCTCTGCTCCTCTGGGGACCCAGTGCCACATCCTCTGTCCCTAGTGGGTGCCTGGTGGGGTGTCCTGTGCCCCTGTGGGTGCCCGGTGGGGTGTCCTGTGCTCCTAAGGGTGCCCTGTGCAATGTCCCAGGGCACCAAGACCAGCCTGTGCTCGTGTGAGTGCCCAGCATGGTGACAAGGAGCGATGACCCAGCACGGGCTGAGGTTGTGGCTTTGGTGGGACCAGCCCTGAACCCCTCCTCCATCCCCAGCACTCACCCTCTGCGCATGGTGGTTAGTGGGGTTGGCCCAAGCTTCACATCCCCACCGACATTTTCTTTCCGTTCTCAGTAAAAGCGACGATGCCAATATGGGTGGTTCTTCTTTCGCGGATCATAATGAAGGAAAAGCAGACGACGAAGGTGCGGACAGGTTTGCTGAGGTTTCTTCTCTTGGGGGTGTTTGGGGTGTGATCTGCTGGCTGGCATCAGGAGACCTCAGGCTTTGGTGAGCTGGGTGAATTTTGTGGTTGAAATTAGATTATGCAGGTTTTACAAGTTCCTGTTCCTTTTATTGCAAATGGAAAGAAAACACATCTAAATGTTGAGCAAGATGATGCTCTCTGATCCACTGGAGTTGTTATCATGTGTATTGTAGTCACTTAATTTCCTCAAACTAAATACTATAAAAGTTGCTTCCTGGTTCCTGTTGCTTTATTCTTCCTTCTCCTCCCCAAATCGGCGGTATGCGTAAACTCAGTTGAAATGAAAATCCCTAGAAGCTGTAAGCTGTTCTTCTGTGTCCCTCTCTCAGGTGTACTTGTCTCTGATCCCCATAATAACTGGTGTCCTGTTGGCCACTGTCACAGAACTTTCCTTTGACATGTGGGGACTCATCAGCGCGCTGGCTGCTACTCTGTGTTTTTCACTTCAGAACATCTTCTCAAAGAAGGTAATAGTTTTGCTGTTCGTACCGTTGGTCAGTAGCATCAACCTTTAGCGGGATAACGTGTATTTTCCAGGATGTGAATATATTTAATTTTTTTAAATTGACTTTATAGTCAAAGGAGCCCAAGGTAATGGGTGGCTGTTTTGTCCAACAGTTCTCTACAGCTCTTCCTACCTGTTGAAGTTGTTGCACTGAAAATTGGGCAAGACTCAGAGTTATCCTGAGCCTTTTCTTTATTCCTCAGCATAGGTTTGGTTTTTTTCTGCTGGCAGTTCAATAGTGCTTAAATTTAGCTGTTCATTTGAAAGCTTTTAATGTCTCTTGCTGTGTCAGATCCCTTCTCGGTAGTGAATGAGTTGGTGTAAACACTAGGTGCTCCTTGAAATCGTAGAAAAAAAGTAAAAGTGTGTGTCTTGAATCTATTTAGTTACAAACTGATTTCTGGTTTGTAGAGCATTTTAAATGTCCTACTACCTTGTTAATACTGAGAGTCACCACTCAAGACACCATTGTTTTTCAAAGGCGCATCTGTTTTCTTTTGGTTGCCCTTATTGGAAATTCATCCTGTTTAGTTATTTCCATAATTTATCTGTCTTCTGAAGTTGTCACTGTTACATGGCTCCTGAATCTCCACTGGTAACGCGGGCGGTAGCTGACGCAAGGCTGTTTAATGGTGTTTTTTGTCAGGTGTTACGAGATTCCCGAATACATCATCTTCGGTTGCTGAACATCCTTGGGTGCCATGCTGTGTTCTTCATGATCCCAACATGGGTCTTGGTAGATCTTTCTTCCTTCTTAGTAGAGAATGACTTGGTAAGTGTTGTACTTGGGAAACTGTTTGCTATTATGAAAGAAAAGAGGGGGGGAAAAAAAATCAAACAAACACCACCCAGACCAAAAAAGCGCACTGAAGTGTTTCCGTGTAGTTCTCATCAGCGTGGAAGGAACTGTTGTGAAATACCTGCAGATTGTTTCACAAAACAATATAAAAAAGTAAGCACAGCGTTTATTGTGAGAGTTCACATCAGGGTTAGGAGAGGAGCTTATGTGGCAGCGTAAATCTCGGGAATGAGTAGCTGGAGACAGGAACAAACGCACCCAGGATGTGTGTTACGAGTATGTAGAGAGAAGTTTTCTCAGAGTTGGTGGCTGCATAGTGTAACATACCCGGGTGCTTCTCCTGAGTTAAGCTGCAGATGTTCTTCCTCTCGAAGGCAGGTGAGAAGCGACTCATGCTGTATTTGTGTTTGCCTCTTAGCTGAAACCTCAGATCATTTTTTTTTCTTGTAACATTTGTCTTTATAACAGAGCACGATGTCTCATTGGCCCTGGACCCTGATGCTGCTTATAATCAGTGGATTCTGTAATTTTGCCCAGAATGTCATAGCCTTCAGCATTCTTAACCTGATCAGCCCGCTAAGTTACTCCGTGGCAAACGCCACAAAAAGAATCATGGTCATCACCGTGTCCCTTATCATGCTTCGCAATCCCGTTACGAGCACCAATGTCCTCGGAATGATGACGGCTATCTTAGGGGTCTTCTTATATAACAAGGTAAGAGGTTTATTTGTTTGTTTATTTGTTCAGGAAACTCACTTGAAACAGTCCAGTAGCTTTCAATTTTTTTTTTATTTTTTTTTTTTTGGTAATCTTGAGCAGAAGAGCAGGTTGCTGATTTGGTGTGTGAGAGGAATGAGGTTTTTATTAGGAGTGACTAACATTTTAAGACTCTAACAGGCTTAGATTACAATCTAATTGTAAAACTGTTTTATTCTGGGTATATGAATATGATAGGTGATGTCTAAGAAAAACATTCATTCTTTCTTTCCTAGACAAAATATGATGCAAATCAAGAAGCAAAGAAGCAGCTACTTCCAATGACAACTGCAGACCTTGTGAATTTGGACCGGCATCGAAACACTCCTGAAAAGTCTCCGAATGGACTTACAGCATTTGCACAACACGGAGACTATCAGTACGGTCGAACCAATATCTTAACAGACCACTTCCAGTATAATCGGCAAAACTATCCAACCACCTACAACCTAAATCGTTTTGATATATAGAATCCTGGTGAACAGGTAGAGACTGTGATATCAAAGTGTCCCCAACGTTATCAGAAACTTTTAGTACATCCATGAATGTAAAGCCATTTTATTGTACAGGTTTTTGCAGAAGGGAAGATGCATGTGTAGTGAAAGCGGTACCGACCTTCGACTTCTGCTGAGCAGACCTCTCAATGTGAACCAGCTAGATCTGACACTGGAACCAAATGCACAGTGTAGCTCTTGTCCAGAGATTCTGGTGAAATGCTCGTACAAAACTTCAAACACCTGCTGTCACTGCTCCTTTACAGAGGCTGTCAACTGATTATTCCTTTGGCAGCTAAATTCTGGCCAGTATTTTATTTCCACGCTGGTAACGTCACCTTTAATTTGTTCTCTAATATGTTTTAATGATACTTAGGTGAAACTTTCAGAAAGAAGCGAGACTAAGGCATCCTTCTGGTTATCAGGATTTGTCTGTTTGAGGAGATTGACTTACGGTGTATCAGCTGCAGACAGGTAGAGCTGAATTCATCTCCAGCAACTATGAAACTTCATGTGGGTATTAATTACTTTGGTGCCTATGCCTTCAGTTTTTGATGACAAACCAGAGAGTAAGCAGAAAGATTGATGTCTTCAAGAAGCGTACTTCAGGCGTAGAGAAACGGAATTCTCTGAAATCACTGTTGTCCCAGTCACTGTAGGTAACAAACAAACAGAGCTTAAGATCAGTTGTTTTCTGAATAATGTAGTCCTGTAACTTCAGACATTGCTCTTCCTTGGCCATACAGAAAACACCTTCACAAATAAAGTGTTTGGAATAATATGATTTTTTTTTTTTTACTTGCTTCACACCTGCTCTTACGAAACTCTTTTGTCGTTCAATTTGGAAATTGAAAGGCTTCAGGTGTTTTCTTCTCAGTTTTATGCATAAATTATGCTCTCTTATATGATTCATATATTATGAATGCATTAATTTGAATAATCATAATTCTTGATTGTTTCATTAAGTCTATCTTTTTAGCCCCAGATTATTTTTTTTTAAAGTTTCTTAATTACTGCTCTTGGAGTTGCGTGTGCATTTAGCCTGAGTGCTACTTTCTGCTGAAAGAAGTTAGATTTTGTATCCTGCTCTGTTCCTAGCTCCAGCAGTAAATTGTTAAGAAAAAAATTATTTGAATCAGCAGTAAATAGATAGTTTATGGTTAAGAAGAACTGATTCAGTCAGTATAAATGAACGTACTTAAATCTAGAGGAGTTGATTGGTGTGTGTCAGATACTGCCTTTGTGCAGGAAAGGAATGAAACCTGTTGAACTTGGGTTTCACTGAATCAGGTTGTTATTGTTGTTACTTTAGCAAAAGAAGATTTTAGGGGCCTTCTTTCCTTAACGGAAAAGCTGTTGTACAGTGAGATTTTTGATAGCATAAATGTTATGTTTTTACTAGAGAGGTATTAGATACCAGTGACAAAATTCAGGGTGTGGTACACAACACTCCCTCCACTTATTTATTGCTTTAAAAATGACCATTTCTGTGATGTGAGATGATGATTGGGCTCCTTTCTGGATAATAAAGAATTGAAGTGCAAAGTCAACCTGCTCTTATTCTTTTGGCTGCCTGGGGAGGTGGTTACGCAGACTGCCTTCCACCATACAGTCCAAAAGAGGAAATGGTCCTTCGGAAACTTCAGAGATGGGTTAAATGTGCTGCTAATGTTTGTGAGCAGAACTTCCTTGACTTCACTGGAGTCAAAACTGTTCATCCTAGCTTAGAACTTGGGCTTTTAGTTTAGAAAATGTAAATAAATTATTCCCTAACCCTGGTTAACCAGAACAAGATAATGCGGAAAAACATTCTTTCAGGTGAAATTTCTTTTGCCTGGTCAAGTATTAATTGTTGTGTAATTTTGTTCTTCTTAATATGGGAAGGTGCAAAATGTGTATTTCTAAGGCTCACTTCCCAATGTTCAAGTACTTTTACGTACATGTAGAAAGGATTGTGTGGACTCGGGGTTTGGATTAGGTTCTGGCTCTGCAGAAGACTAATTTGAGGATGAAGCATTTATGCTGAGATTTTGAAGAGGGGCTGAAGTTCTCCAGCTGTTTTCAAAGGGAGGTAGCTGTAAACTGTTAGACTCCTGCAAACACTTAATTGTGGTTTTTGTGCCTCAGTTTCCCGTCTGGAAAATGGGGATGATTCTTCCCTACTTCACAGGGCGATGAAATACCAGAAGAAAGTGGCAGTGGGGGCCCCAGGGATGTACAGGTGTACTACGAGTTCATCTCTACACCTTCTGCTATGTCTACCACTGTAACATCTTCATACAGCTCGAACTGCTACTTTGAATAAAACTCCACATACTTTGAGGCTTTATTAAATATATTTAGATGGTTTCTTTTTAAAGAATATTACCAGATCTTTTCTGCAACTCTCTTCAGAGAAAGCTCGCACTGCACACTTACTGTGGCAGGTCTTTAGCTCGGCTTTTTCTGTCGAGAGTACGGTCGCAGGTGAGGGCCTTCTGTTGAAAATACCTTGTCCCAAATTGTGGTCTGGGCTTACCGCCTCGCTGGGTCTCTGAAACAAAACTAGTGTACATGCAGAGCAAAAAGGGACTGACCCGGCACGAGGGTATCATCTGTTTAGGGTCCGGTGAATGAATCTCTGGGCTTCTTCCCTGGAGACTGCCTGACAGCATTCATGCTCTTCTAGTTCAGGCCTGTGGAGAACAGGGATCATTATGTAGAACGTGTAATTAAAACAGTTAAGTGAATTGGTCACAAGAGGTGGTTTTGCTGAGTACCTGAATCCGAGTCCTTAAGCAATATTGCCCACATTCAGGTAAAGGAAGTTTCTGATACTGTTGTAATATATATTTTAATCTTGGACCGCTGGAAGATTTTGTTTGGCAAAGTGAAACATTTGTTTTAACATGGTTTGTAAATTAACGACATATTTAACTGTGTACATAGGTCTGTAGAAAATATGGAAACACTGGAATAAAAAGGGCATATCTAGACAATCGTGTATAATGATCCTGTTATTAAATCAAAGAGAAGGGCCTTGGTTTGAGTTTTTTACTTGCAGAAAGCTTTGCGAGTGCCATACGTTAGTAATAACGGTCACTTGTGAGAAATCGAAATTAATGTTTCGCTGTATGGGTGTGAAACTATGATGATTTGGATGCCAGAGGTAGTGTTAGGACACTAGTTGCCGGTATCCTTAGAAATGTTTTGATTTCCATTATGGATTTCTAACATACATGTAAATATATTACAAAATTGGGAAATTCATCCCAAAACAGTCCTGGATAGTTCTAGAAAGACCAGTGTGAAAGAAACCAATCTTTCCCCACTACGTGTGGGTTTTCTGTTGATAACTCTGTAGAGTATTTGGTGCTCTTTCAAGACATCTTCAAAATATTTCCCTTGCAGATTCAATTTTAGTACCCAGTAGTGATTAGAGCATCTCTATCATCTGGTAAAATGCTTGTGTTTTTTAAATAACTGAATGCAAAATAAAATTGAGGCAATACTTAGGCTTTGTAGGCGTACAGTGATTTGTAAAAATAGTGTTGGTAATTTGAGGTCAACTCACGATGATTCCTGATGCTCAAGACCTTTTCTTTCTCAGCTGTGTTCAAACCCACATTTTTCTGATGTAGCATTTTGCAGCAGAAGAAACTTCTGCCATGTAGCTATTTGTGAAAAAGGTGCAATATAAATAAAGGGAAAGTTCTGTTTTTCTAAGGCTTCCATTTCTGAACCATGTTGTAAGCTGTTAAAAATAATTCTGAACTATCTTTGTGGTGATGGTATGGGCTGGTAAAACAAATTTGTTAATCCTGAGATGCTGGGTGTGTGATACAATCGCATTGTGTAGATCTGCAAGTGCAAATATCGCAGTCATCACCCTTTTTTTTTTTTTTTTTGGTAATGTTTTATGTTGGTACTCTATAAATTGATGTGAATATGGGTGGTTTTACAAAGAAAAAAAAAAAAAACACCAAACCCCACACTACTTTACTGTATGAAATGTGGAACTTAGACACTTTTGTTATTGTTCTCCTGTTCTTATTTCAACTCTGTCATTCTGTGAGGTTCTGGACGTTACTCAGCCTGCCTCCCTGCACTTTCTCAACAGCTGTATTTTGGGTTCAATTCACGCTCTACTGACCTTCCTACACATCCACACACCTTCCCATTTCACATCCTGCCGGTGGTCTCCGAGATGGCCTGTCCCTGCCCAAGATTAAACAGATGTTAAATAATAATTATATATATAATTCTTGCTCTCTATTAATTCTGGCAACTGAGCTGGAGTT
>NW_010126281.1:0-2635 GCF_000699245.1 Pterocles gutturalis
ATGTACATCTCAAATTGGGGACATAAGGAGCTTACCTTCTGAAAGTGTAAGGGAGAGTTGCGGTAAACACGGGGAGCCTCTGTCACAGATGCTTTGGAGAGGCTGTTTCTGGGCTTGGCTGCCAGAGGAGGTGGCACATAGATGCGGACTGACAGACCCTTGTTCAACCTTTTCTGGTTAGTCCTAGTAAAGAAGGACTCGTCGCCTTGGCTGGCAGCCTGCTTTGCTTCTCACCTAGTTGTGTAGACTCCTGTCTAAATTGCACTCCTCCACTCCCATCCCCTGTGCACATAGAGTCACAGAATGGTTAGGGCTTGGAAAGGACCTTAGAGATCATCCAGTTCCAACCCCCTGCCATGGGCAGGGACACCTCCCACCAGCCCAGGTTGCCCAAAGCCTCATCCAGCCTGGCCTTGAACCCCTCCAGGGATGGGGCATCCACAGCTTCTCTGGGCAACCTGGGCCACTGCCTCACCACCCGCACAGGGAAACATTTCTTCCCAATATCTCATCTCAATCTCCCCTCTTTCAGCTTATGCCCGTTACCCCTCGTCCTATCACTACATTCCCTGATCAAGAGTCCCTCCCCATCTCTCCTGTAGCCCCGTTTCAGCACTGGAAGCTGCTCTAAGGTCTCCCTGGAGCCTTCTCTTCTCCAGGCTGAACGACCCCAACTCTCTCAGCCTGTCCTCATAGGGGAGGTGCTCCAGCCTCTGACCATCTCCACGGCCTCCTCTGGATTTGCTCCAACAGGTCCAGGAGCAGGGGATGGCCTCCTCCACGTCCCTTGCAAACTGAGGTGTCAGTATTGTGTCCCTCTGTAGCTGTCTTTTGTAGACCATCAGACCCAAGTCCTTCAATGGCACTCTCTGCTCACACCCTTTTTGACCTCAGGGGTGCGTTAGAGATCTTTCTTATCCGGTCTGAGAAAGGTGATCGTTAATACTTTTGGGAGCTGTCCTAATGAAATTGGCAGAAGGAGCTGCTCTCACATCTGGCCTTGATCAGCTTTCTGGTATCTGGACCAGCCAGGAACTGATTGGAGTCAGGGGTCTTAAATAATAGTGGCCGTTTTGATACATCAGTAAGTAGTTTAGCCAAGGAAGGGTTTTCTTCATATAGATTCAGAAGTTAAGTGCTTGCGTTCTGGAAAGCTTCATAGCAAGAGAAAGCAGAAGCAAGGTCTCATAAACAAATGATAATATTTTATTGACGAGTTTGAACAAAAGAGGAACTTCATCTTGCATCCTGACTCTTGCTGAAGTGTGGATCCTCTGAAACTTTTGAAACGAGGTAGCCTTGAGCAAAGGCTATTGCTTAGAGTCTGAGGTCAGCTGAGACAAAATAGAGGTCAGAGTAGCGGCGTCAGACTTAATGGTAGATGTTTTCAATTCCACAGAAAGCCTCTTAAGAAATGGGTCGCCAGAGGAACAAGGCATCTGAGGAAATTTAAACACTAATTCTAAAAGACCAACTTCTTGAAACCATGTATTCTTAGGGACAGCTATGAGAGAAATTAAGGGCTATAATTTTGTGTTTGCCAATCTGATGGTTTATGAAAAAGCTAGAATTAGCAGATATTTATTAGAGACATTAATATGCATTTTTGCTTGGTTGAGCAAAATCCCAATAGCCAGTCTCTCATCCAAAGTGAGCAAGAACTCAGTTTTAAAGGTTGGAGAAGTAATGCACCTAACTACTAACGGTGATGAAGATGTCAAGGCTACTGTAATTGAGTGAATATTTTGGGGGTCATTACTTTTGTAACTAATTTATGCCTATGATGGTGTTAAAGCCAAGGACTAGCTATTGCAAAATTGTGACTTAACTGTGTGAGATCTACAAAAAAGGATATAATTTTAAAGCATTTGCTTTTAACCTTACTGTTTTGGGCTTTACTGCTATTTTCTATGGTATATAATTATATTGTTGAACCTCCAGAAGCTGAGATACAATGTCTGTGGCTTATAGAGATGATACATACACTTTGAAATTACACTTTATGACCCGGTGTCCGAAATCTGATTTTAGCCTGTCTCACAAAGTAGTGAGCAGTTTGAGTAGCCGCTGGTTGATGTGACAGAGTCCCCTAGTAAACAGACGGCAGGAGGCAGGTTCTGCACTTCAAGTCCCTGCTTTCAGAGCCATCTTCTGACATGCCTGGAATAGTTATTTTCTGTGGGGAGCTGGGAAGATACAATGAATGGGTGGCTGAGAGATGCCGACAACAAAAGCGTGATGATTTAGTCAACCTCCTGGGTTTAGGGCAGAGAGCTCTCTTGCCCCTGTTACGTTGTTGGAGGAGTAAAAAATATAGTGTCCAAACAGGAATGCAAACCTGATGGTGCTTGATTCGAATTTTCACTGGCAACAGTCTCTTCTGCCATTTCAATGGGGGTATCATTTGAATTTGTAGAGGGAAGGGGGGGGGAATATATTAATGTGTGTGTATTTTTTCTATAATTGAAGAATGAGAGAAGTATCATCCCCAAGAGAGCCCTTTTAATTCTCCATTTGTTTTGCAAGGAAACCTGAAAATATATTTAAAATATGTATATATGGAAATATATTTATGGAAATATATTTACAATAAATATAAGTAAATAAAAATATATTTTTATAAATATATTTCTAT
>NW_010126282.1:0-10492 GCF_000699245.1 Pterocles gutturalis
GGTGGTGGTCCTGACACCAAGACAGCATTGAAAGACCTCACTAAAGTCTACCCAGAGACTTCTCTTCTCCAGGCTAAACCACCCCAGCTCTCTCAGTCTGTCCTTGTATGTGAGGTGCTCAAACCCTGTGATCATTTTTGTGGTCCTCCTATGGACTCACTCAAACAGGTCCATGCCCTTCCTGTGCTGAGGACTCCAGAGCTGGACGCAGTACTGCAGGTGGGGTCTCACCAGAGTCAAGAAGAGGGACAGAATCATTTCGCTTGACCTGCTGCTGGCCACACTTCTTTTGATGTAGCCCAGGACACAGTAGGCTTTCTGGGCTGCAAGCGCACAGTGCTGGCTCATGTCCAGCTTTTCATCCATGAGTACCACTAAGTCCTTCTCCTCATGGCTGCTCTCAATCCCCTCATGCCCCAGCCTGTATTGATACCGGGGCTTGACCATACCCATGCTCAGGACCTTGCACTTGGACTTGTGGAACCTCATTAAATTCACATGGGCCCACTTCTCAAGCTTGTCCAGGTCCCTCTGGATGGCATCCTCTCCCCCGGGCATGTCAACCACACCACTCAACTTGATGTCGCCTGCAAAATTCCTGAGGATGCACTTAATCCCACTGTCTGTGTCATTCATGAAGACATTACATAGTACCAATACAGACCCCTGAGGGAGACCACTTGTCCCTGATCTCCATCTGGACTTCGAGCCATTGACCACTACAGTCTGGGAATGCTTAACCTGAGGAAATGCTTTCCACAATCTTAGGACAGAAATCTACAAAATGACGGAGAATAACTTTTCAAGTGGTATATGTTCCATTCAGATGTGCTGATTCAGCAGCACAACAGGGTACGAAGTCACTCCTAACTAGGTTTATACTAGAGTTAAAGTCTGATGAAGCAAAAATGCATATTCCTTTCAGTTCATTTGTCATCCAGGTGTTATGAAAAATGCACACGCATATATATATATATATACACATATGTCTATATTCTGTTTGGGATTTTCCTATTTCAGTGAGCTTCTTGCAAATAAAAGATTAAAGATTCTGTTGAAATGGGCCATTGTAATGAAGCCTTAATTGTGGGGCAAGTTCAAAGGGATTGTAAATATTTTAAAAACAAACATATAAAAAGAAGCAACTGGAAATTTGTTGTGATCTCAAAAATTGATGGAAAATTACAGCTAGAATTCTGATGTGAAAGAATCCAATAGTCGATAATATAAAAATGTTACTTTTTAATCTGAACATTATACTTCTAAAAAGTGTATTATAATAATGTGTGTGCATATTATGAATACGCAGTTCTCAGTAATTCAACTTTCAGTACTCTCAGAGGTGACAAACACAATCAAACACTAAAAGCCTCTAAAAACTTTTTTTGGGTTTGTTTGTTTCTTTTTATAAAAGTCCCTCGACTAGCTATTTTCAAAGTAAGGCTCAGGAAAGTGAACAAGTTTTGATCTAAGTGCTTTAACATACTGTGGTGGGTTAACCTTGGCTGGAAGCCAGGTGCCCACCAGGCCCCTCTATCACTCCCCCTTCAGCAAAATAAAGGGGGAGAATAAGATGAAAAACTTGTGGGTCAAGATAAAAGCAGTTTAATTAAAGCAAAGGCCAAGGCCATGCACAGAAACAAAAGGTAAACAAAGATGTCATTCTCTACTTCCCCTCTGTAAGCAATGTCCGGCCACTTCCCAGGAAAGCAGAGCTTCAGTATGTGTAGCAGTTGCTCCTGGAGACAAACGCAGTAACCAATACCCCCCTCCTCCTGCCTGCCCTTGGCTGTTATGGCTGAGCTGATGTCACATGGTATGGAACAGCCAATCCGGGTCAGCTGTCCCAGCTCCGCCCCCTCCCAAGCTGTGTTACACCCGCCCTGCTGGCTGCCAGGGTCACACTCAGCACTGGGAGGGCTGCTGTGGGGATATAAACCCAATACACATACAGCAGGGTGTTTATGCATCTCTATTAAGCATTTTGGATTAGTGTTATAATGCAAGCAACAGTTTTGGTTGTTTTTTTTAAATTATAATGCATTGTAAGCATTAATATAAAGGAATACTCACCAAATAAAAATTGAAGTTGAAATGCATAACAAGAGATATTTGATGATTTATCTGTCATTTTAATTTTTTAAACATATTAATAAAAACATATGCATTCATTGTTCCAGACATATGCACATTCAATAAAGCAGTAATAATTAGATTTGGCAGCCAACAAGCTGGCTTTTCCTGAAGCCTGAACTCTTCTTGACCGAGCTACCAGCTGTACCAAACTTCTCTCAAGAGTTCATCTGTTTTCCCTCCAGAAAAGCCTCAGAGAAGAAACAGACCTAGTGGAGTGACCTAAAGTCAATAGAACTGGTCTTCTCTAAACTGAATAACGCTGCAACATTTTGCTTTTGTTCGTCATAATCAGAATATTTTTTCTCTCATCCCATTAGAGATTAAGAAAGAGAGGAAGAGCAAGTCAAAAAGACAGGAAGTATGCATTTTTACAGAATGATTGACAACACTTATTCTAAGACAAGTGACAATTTATCTCTTCAGCCAGATATCTTGGGCTTTGAGTTGAACAACTTCCCAATCAGTTTGAACTGTGTGAATGACTTTGTGAAGGTGTGTATGCAGAAAGGCATATACGGATGTTTGGTAAGCAGTAAGTCTTGCTGTTTACCCAGTAACTTCTTTCAATTGGAATTGTAACACCAAAAAAATCTTTCTCCCTTGCAAATGAATAATGACATGTGTGGAGCATATGTAGAGTCTTAGCAGTAAAGTACACTTTTTAAAGTAATTTAATTGGTACTTGTAATGAGAGGTATTGCGGCTACTTCCTGTGAACAATCCACTTCCTCATATGGAGTGACTCTACTGAAATTAATTAGCATGGAAAAGCAGAAAAAGCAGTTAATCCATTTCTGGTTGTAGTGTCAGTCTTTGTCTAATTCATTGGTTTGGACTATGAACGAGTAGCTTCACATCTGAGTTTCACTGGTAGTTTATGGATGTCCAGACCTGAACAAAAGAGGTTCCAGAAGACATCTTATACCTCCTGAGTTCTGTCCTCCTGCAAGAACTTTTAGCCTTCTTTTTTAAATAGGAGCTGTATCATGAAATAGTTTCTGCCTGCTAAAATGTCACCTGAGAGCATCTTTTGCTCTAGAAGTGCCATATGTAGACACAAGCAGCTGAAACAGTTTTCTTTTTTTTTTTCTTTTTTAATGAAGGGAAAAAGCTAAAAATGTCATGTGCAGTATGTTGGAGAGCAAAGTTTATGGTTTCCTTCTAATAAGTACACTGACAAAAGGAACAAATTTGAGAAATTTGATTTCTATTTACAATCCTTTACAAACACTAGCTGTAACTTCTTTACTGAAAAGAAAGGATAGTAAGGGGACTTTCAAAAGTGCTCAGTGCTATGATATTTTTTTGTGGAACCAGAAGAAACTTCCCCTTGATTTAACAGGAATATTCTAAGTCCAATTCCGTAAACTGAAATGGGAAAAGTATTACGATGTGTGTTCTCCCAGACTGTAGATGATGTAGATTGGTACCTTAACACAGCTGAAGGAAGATGACCCATTGATACTGAATGAGAATATATAGATAAAAGAGATTTTTGCTAGATACAATAGCAGCAAAGCACCAGTCATAGTTGAAAATAGCAGTGGTAATGAACTGAAGTCCAACATACTTACAGTAAAAAAGTCCTGTGTTTATGAAGAGAATCTTAAGTTTGTAGAAAAAGGTAAGTTATGGATAGAATCTCACGGGTTTGAAAAAGAAGAATGAAATGATTGCATGGATTTTTACAGAAAACTGTCAGGAAGAAAGAGTAAATACAAAGATAATTGAAAAATAAGAAAAATTACCTGAGAATGTTATGTTCAAACCCCGGTGAGTCATATGAGTTGATCTGTTTATAATGAGATATAACTAAAGGAAGGACAGGGTCTAAGGGACATATATGTGAAAATAAGTAACTGGTCTTTGATGTCATAGAAAATTATATAAGGAGAGAAGCAGATCGGTTACAGAGATGGAAAGATGTTAACTGCAAGAGAATTTTGAAGGTTTTGAAAGTGAAATGACAACTTTTGAGGATGCAGAGAGAGGAACTGAAATGATAAATAAGAGTCTAGTCCCTTCTCTTTCCCCTAAAAATAAAATTTAAAAAACCCCAAAACCAAACCACAAACCACAAAATCAACCTCCTTGATGGTTGTTTATCAAATCCCTTTCAAATTTCAAGTATCAAATCCCTTGAGATATTTTCCTCATAAATGCATATCTATATTTTCTTGAAAAATTCTTTTATTCCCCCTGTAATCTTAACTACAGCTATTAAATCTACTAGATGCACACTTTCGATCTGCCTCAAACATTAATGAAGTAATTTGAAATTGTTTAGTCCTATCACTCTTTGCATGATTCTTCCATTAATCTAACTGTGAACTGAGACACCAAATTATCTCTCTGTTGCAGTTTCATTTGTTGATGCATTCATTTTCAGGTTTTAGGAATAATATAGAATTAATTTATTCATAATGCTGCATTTATCAACCCTGAGACTGAAATATTGAATTTGCTGACTTTGCTTCAATCCATGTCATTGCTTTGATGTGTCTTTAAAATTGACTTGGTTCAGACCAAAATATTTCTGGAAGAAGAACATTTCTTGTCTGTGTGTATATACATACATATGTCCACACAAATGTGTCTGTTTGTCCATGGAAAAAATCATGTTTGAAAAATGATACAATCTTTTGCTTAAAGACAAGTTGATTTTAAAAGTGTTTAAATTTTTTCCTGCAAATTTAAAATAAGCAAGACTGTTTCTTTTTAGAAATTGGTAACTGTGAAGTGTTGCATTTTCATGTTTCCTGTGTCACCAGAGAGAATTGTGCTGAGGATTTATGGGCTGGTTTGCTCTTTGACGTGAACTATCAGTTAAGTTTGTGTCATTTCGCCTGACTGATTTCTGCGGGAGGAGAAGGAGGCCTAGCTGGAAAGAGAGAGAAAATGAGACAGCATAACTACAGGGAACAAAAATATCTATCCCCTGCATTTTAAAAGTAATCTGTGTTGGGTTGCTAGAATAGGTCTACTTGTCGGACTTTTTAGTGGCCAGTGAAGATTTTTGTATGGTGGTGGATACTGTATGGTAGTGGGAAGTATGGTCGATTATTTAAGCTGCTTCTCTTTCCAGTTGTAAGGATACTCTTCCCCATCATCGCACAGGATGCGTTCAGCATCAGTGAACTCTGGATTTCCACAAAACACTGTGTTTGGGTCAGCCAGTGTCGTGATTATACCCCCTGGCTAACAGTAAAACACCACAACAACCACTTGCTCATTCTCCCCTCCTTCCCCTCCCAGGAATGGGGGAGAGAATTAAAGCAGTAAAAGAGACTTGTAGGTTACATAAGAACAACTTAATAACTAAACTACAATAATATTGAAAATAATAATAATAATAATAGTACTATATACAAATATACAGACGAGCGATCCACAGTGATGCTGCTCACCACACCATGACCAAGTCTCAGCCCATTCCCAGCTAACAGTCCTGGAGCAGAGAGAGTCCTGAAACCACAATCCTGGAATGGAGACAAGAGACTGAGTGTCTGAGAGATTTAGACAACTCTGAGAGAGGAGTGACCCAGAAGGAAACAATCTGGAGGAAGAGAGAGAACTTCTGGAGAAGATCCTAATCTGGATACTGGGCATGACATGCATGATATGGAATAGACCATTGGCCAGTTTGGGTCTCCATCCCCAACCTAAGGTCGAATCCTAGGCTAGTTCTTGGGGCTGTGCCCCCTCCCAGCTTCTCCTGCCCCTGCAGACACTGGCCCAGCAGGGAAGCTGAAAAGCCCTTGACTGTCCTGGCAGCAACTCTGAACATCAGTATGTTATCAACCTTCTCCTCAGCACAAATCCAAACCATAGTCTCTCACTAGCTACTACGAAGAAAGTTAACACTGTCCCAGCCAAAACCAGGACAGCTGGGCAGCAGAGCTGCGATGACTTTCACAGCAGATGCCATAAAGCAGAAAGGCTGCACCCTTAGCAGAGGTGAGGTAAAAAGTCGCCATCTAATGATTGCTCAGAAAGAAATGATTGTCAGATAGACCAGATGAATGTTTGCTTTGCCAAATCAAGACACTTTAGAGCAAATGACTCAACCTTTAACTGAGACATAAATGGCAACATTCTTGTGCATTTCTATGGCAAGTGAAAATACAGAAACACAAAGAATGGTCTCAATCTTTTGTCTGAAACTTAATTTTGGTGGCACTTCTGTTTGAAAGGACAGAGGATGAAAATTTCTTAACTACTATGACCTGTCTTTCCTGAAAAAAATGCTTTAGAGAAATCTTTTAATTTTTATTGATGAAGATCTGGTCTTTCTTCCTCATCTCACACCACCAGTTGCACTACAGTTATTTACAAGAGAAGGGAAGGAATTTTAAGCTTTGGATTGGTACTTGGCCCCATACCTTTTCTGTGATAGCAGACACCTCCTTCCCTTTGCCAGAACAGGAATATATACTTTTCCACAGTAGGCGGAACCTATACAAAGTAATCTACATTGGTATCTGGTGATCAAGTGGCAAAATTAGGAAAAACTCCTGTGGGGGGAAGTAGTGCAATCTGAGTTCTCCTGAACTGAGAAGCAGCAGCAGTTTCAGGCAACAGATAAAGACTCTCTGTAATTACCTGTGACACACTACATGCCTAAACTGGGTGCAGAACTAGTCTTCCTTTTTGTGTTTTTATACCTTTCCTGAAACCAGTTAAGAAAGCTTTTCTGGTAAGCAAATGAGGGAGAGTTGTTAATCTTCAGAACAGATAAATTTAAATATAAATTTGAGGAAGAAAGGGGGAGAAGCAGACAGAAAGGCTGCTGGACAGCGTTTTACTTGAGGTACATCCTGGTCCTCATGCTGTCACATGCCCACGGTGAAGCTCTGCTCTGTGTTGCTTCCTGTGGCCCTGGTCCCCTGACCTCTCCTTGCTGAGAGGTGTCCTTGGGCTGCTGTGGGAAGGGAGTTTAGGAAAGGCAGGAAATGGAGCAGCCCTATGTCCTCGGGGACCAGTATGCTTCATAAGGAAATCTCTGCCCTTAGCATACGTACAGTTTACAAACACCGTTGGAATTGATAGGGAGTCAGACAAAAAAACAATGGTTGCTGTGAGAGAAAGGGGCTATTTCTGACAGCTGTAGCTACAGAAACTAGGGGAACTGCAAGCTAGAGATGTAGGGAAGAGGACAAACCATGGATGCGTTGAAACCATTGACCACTAGCCATCAAGAAATACTCGAATATTCCTGTGGCAAGAGATCACGTACAGGTCTATACTTTCATTGTATCATTGTTTCTTGCTGACAACATAAAGAAACTGTGCTCTGTCACAAATCACTGTAGAAGCACTTCAGCTATTGCATTTTTCTGAAAATATGTGTAGCAAGAAAGTGCACAAAGTTTTGGAATACTGGTAAAGGCCTACCACTACTACTAACTGCTCTTTAGGGGAAAAAAAAAAAAAAAAAAAAAAAAAAAAAAAAAAAAAGTCTGAAGAATAAGAGCACAGAGAAAAAGGCAGAGTGCTACTTTACCAGGCTTAATCACAGAGAATGGATGTCAGTAGACTGTTCATTGCTCATTTGAATTACAGAGTTAAATTTCCTTATGTGTACTATCCAAGAATTCCTAATACCAGCCTCTCGTGAGCAGGTGAAGTCCTTGATTGTGTTCGGTCACCAAGAACTTTTGCATCAGCTTCATAAAAGCTCTTGTACTTCTTCCCCGTGGATTGTGTGAGCATGTTACAGGCTTACTAGTCCTGCCACACTGAAGCCAATTCATCAGCATCACAAAGAATCCTACTGACATTGGAAATGTGTCTAATAATAAAATACCAGTAAAATCTTACAAATCTTACTGAAGACTCTGGAGATTCTGGTCAGCCTGCCATAAATCTCCTCTGGCACCCAGGGCTTCAGGGCATTTTACTTTTTCATCTGAAACTGCAGCTAACAATCTCCTTGCAGAAAGTTAAACCAAAGAGAAAGTGGGAGCAGGCTTTGAAAGACCCATATTGCCACTGAGAAAGCTCATTATAAAATACAGTTGATAGTGGTAAGCAAATACGTTTCTCTGGTACAATACACTCTGTATAGCTATTATTCAATGCAGTAATGTTTTAACTGATGTCACTGTAATAGATTCCTTACCGTATGCTTCCTTCAGAATTTTTAGAACTGGATTCTTCAGTCAGTTATTAATAGTCCTGAAAAAAGCTTTTACTTTTTGTATGTGATCATGTGAATAAATTACAGTCCTCCTACTTGAGATGCACTTAACTGTGCATGTGTCCAAACTGGTATCTTCCCTTACTTTCAACTTAGCATATCTGAACTAATTAAAATACACCTTATCTAACTACGTTATCATAGATGGGAAGTAATTTTATAACATCAGTAAATGAGTTTCCATCCATTCATCCAATTAAAAATTAACTTTAATATTGGAATTAGATTTTAGAATGAAAATAAAAGTGCTGATAGTCTTCAGTGCTTCTGAAATACAATCTTCCATTACCTATGCTTTAGCCATACATTTTCTCAGAAGAAACTCTGATAGTTAAATATAATCTGATGAGGAAAACCTAAGTTTTGTTATGTTTAAACACTTTCTTCCTTTTCCTAGATGTACGTAAAACCCGGTTATCTTGTTTAACCTACACCCCTGCCTAAAACCAGTTTTTATTCCTAGATCAGTGAAAAAACTTTTAGAAAATATTTATTCTGGATGCATAAAGAGTGCTAGTATCAAAATCACAACAGGCACAACCTGATTAGGTAGGTAGTTTACCATTATGTAGGTAGGTTGTTTACCATTATGTACTAATTCATCTCATGTCAGATGTTCTACAGCAGATAAGGAAATTTTACTTCAGATTTAACATTCTCCATCAAAAAATGAGAAGAAGTTAGAGAATATAATCTTTAATGTTATGAAAAATTAACATTATTAATTTAAAATAGTTCCATTGTCTTGTAAAGCAATAGCAATATTTTAAGAGCCAAGGACAGGTGACAAGGATAGTTCTCCCCGAATATGTGTTAAGGACAAAATTGATCTTTTTTTAAAATGGTTACTTGCAGCCACCAAAAATTGTTAGAATACTGTCTTGTCTCAAAACTGTATTAAAGTTTCTGCAATATTATAGCAGAGAAAAGGCAGATGGAAGGAACACACAGAACAATGTTCAGGGTATTAAAAAAAGACTCAGATGCTTCAGAGGACTTCCTGAATTTCAAGGAATGTTACTTGCAATATGTTTTGCTGTTCCACTAATGTAGAGAGGATTTTCCTTCCCATGAATTATAAGACTAAGTTAAAGGTTAAGAATACGGGTAAAAATAAGAATTCCAACAAGACTGCAGAATTTAAACCAAATAAAATCTATGGTGGAGATGTGTAATATTCATGACAAGCCAACCCCTGAGAAGCACCTCAGTAGTTTAAATAGTTTTCTATGTCATAAACTAGGTTTTTAGATAATATTATAAAAGTGCATGTGTTTCTGTTATGTTTTCTACTTCTTTTTTTAAATATGTAAATAAATTCTTCCTTGGTATATGAGTCCTCCTCTTAGATAAGATTTTGTTCTGGTCTGGGCCAGAACAGAGTTCTGGGATGTTTGACCAACTGGGATGTTTAACCAGCAAGTTAGATTATCTTAAATTTGTAGTAATCTCATTCATATCTCAATATCCAAAATATTTTTGTTCATTTTAATCCAGTGGCATGGTTTAGAAAGGCCACAGGGACAGTCCTTTGCTAAACACCTGGTGGGCTGAGGCAGGGACAGGGAGGGTTTCACTCACCACTTAGGGTCACGGGCAAGAAACTGACACGACTTGGGAAGAACAAAAAAACCAACTGAATTTATTATCTATTTACACAAGAAGCAAGACACTGAGAGAGAGAACTACATCTTAGAAAGGCACTTCTCCCCCACCCCTCCCTTCTTCCCAAGGCCCAAAGGCTTTGTTCTGTACCTTCTCCCCCCCTGGCAGCGCAGGGAATGGGGGGTGCAGTCAGTCCGCCGCTCCTTCCTCCTCAGGGGAGGGCCCCTCACAGTCTTTCCTGGCTCCAGCGTGGGGTCCCTTCTCATGGGAGAGTCCTTCTCAAAAACTGCTCTGTCATGAGTCCTTCCCACACAAGGCCACAGTCCCCTGACGACTGCCCGGCTCTGGTGTGGGCTTCTCCGTGATTCCAATGTGGGGTCCTCCACGGCTGCATCTTCTCACGGGCTGCACCAAGGGACAAACTGTGCGTCACCATGAATCTTCACCACGCTGCAGGGGAAATCCCAAAGGCGCTTCTGTCCTTCTTGCTTCCCTTCTCTGACTGGAGTGTCGTGTGGTCCTTCCTCTCAAAAATCCCGCTTCCCTTCCACC
>NW_010126282.1:10548-40388 GCF_000699245.1 Pterocles gutturalis
GGTCGTTTTGCTGGACGGCCGGGCTGGTCCGCCCGAGCCGAGCCCTGCCCGGGGCCGTGCCAACCCCATTGTTCTGTGCCCCCTCTTAACTATGTCATTCGCAGAGGCGCCGATTGGCTCAGCCCTGGCCTGGGGTGGGTCCAGCCTGAAGCTGGGGAAACTTCCAGCAGTTTCTCACAGGGGCTGGATCGGTGGTACTCCTTCCACCACTCCCCTCCCTTGGAGCTGGGGGGTGGGGGTGAACCCTTAGCAGTCACTTACAGGAGCCGCCACTGCAGCCCCTCCCTTGCTGCCAGCAGAGCTGGAGTCTAGGGAAACCTTCAGCAGCCACTTACAGGAGCCATTACTGTGGCCCCTCCCTGCTACCAGACAAACCCACCACACAAAACCGCAACACCCAGGAAACTGAAATACTTCTGAGAAGAAGAAAATAGTTTGAGCAATGGAGATAATAGGATACTACGACAATTCAAGCTTAAATAATGTTTAAATTCCATAAAACTGTTCTAACAGGCATTGAATGATGTAATTTTGAAAGCAACTTCATCCATAATATGATACTCTTATTTGTTAATAGCATTAAATGACAGCTTTGTGAAAACCTGATGTTCATATTGCCATGATACCAGGAAAAATATGAAGTTTAAGTAAAAATATTAGCAGAATTAAAAGAATTTCTGGAGACATTCAAAGCCTGCCTGAATGCGTTCCTGTGTGATCTGATCTAGGTGTTCCTGCATCAGCAGGGGGATTGGACTAGATGATCTTTCGAGGTCCCTTCCAATCTCTAACATTTTGTGATTCTGGGATTCTGTGATCCTGATCAGGTGGTGTGTAGCAGACACCCACCACAACATCACCCACATTGGTCAGTCTGCTACCGGCACAGCTCATGACTGGCTCATTGTCCATGCCTAAGCAGAGCTTCATGCACTCTTGCTGCTCCCTCTCCTTGCCTTCCCAGACTGTCCTTCCTAAACAGTCTGTATCCACCCGCTACAGTGCTCCAGCTGTGAGAGCTGTCCCACCATGTCTATGTGATCCCAGAGAGATAGTAGTCCTGTAACTTTGCATAAATGTCTTGTTCATCCTGTTACTCCCCACAGGTGGTTCAGAGAAGTACCCAGTCATGTTGACTTGCCAGAAAAGCTGTGAAAGTTTTCCCCGTGATAATGGCCTGTAGACTGTCCTTTATTTATTTACATATATTTGAGGTGGGCCCCTTCAGCCCTGTGTTGTTGATCACAAGGAGTCTCTAGTCCACACCACCTCTAATTTTTGCTTTTTTGCTTCCAATCCCCTATTTTTTTTTGCTTCCAGTACACCTTTCCTGCTCTTTCCTGACTGGTGGAAGACCAGCAGGGGGTAATAATCTGAGGGTCAGAAAAATTTCAGCAACCTCACCATTAGCAGTTTGCTCTGGCAAGAAGATGAAAGACAACTGAAGCTGGAAGGCTACAGGATGTATTAGAGGTGAAACAGCAAGAGCTAACAGTAACAGAAAGGTCATGGGAGCAACCTGCAAGTAGAAGTGCATAGATCAGTCGGAGAAAACTGATAAGAGTATGGTTTTCCACCTCAGGAATCCCCAGAAGGTTTCTTCTGGGAAAACAGTGGGGCTGGCAGCAGCCTGGAGAAAATCTTGCTTGCACAGCTGCCTTCCAGCAGCTGGAGTGCCACCAGGGACAGAGTTAAGAGATGTTATTCATCTTCTCCTCATAACTGGAGCTGACAGAAGTAGCATGTTTTTCGGACAGCACTGGCAGAGCACTTGCTTGTTCTCCACCAGACTCCCTGGGCATCTGCTGGAACCTGCGGTGCGACCCCGGTGGGTTCCCTGTGCTGGACAGAGCCTGTACCACACACAGGTAGGGGGACCACACCCAGGCCTGTAGCAGTCCTTTGCAGATGTGTGTAAGCAACCATATCAACCATATCAAATATCAAAATAAGGTGCTTGGGGTAAAAAAAAAATTCTATAAATTCACCCCCCAAATTTTTTTTTTTAGTTCACTAAGAAAAGAAGTGTGGATCATTAAACGGTTCCAGAGCCAGGAGATCTGCATGTAATAATGTATTTTTATCACGCTCATATTTTAAAAATAATCTTCTAATATTTTTTTCAGTAATTTTCTCACTGTTTTTATGTGTAAGGTAGAAATGCAGTTACAAAGGAGTCTATATTTTATTGTTTAAGAAGGGTTTTTAAGTTAATTATCTTGCCCTGCTAGTTAGACTAAATAACAGTGCCATCTGCTGAAAGGTAGTAGTGACTTGCAGGAAGAGTTTGCAGTCATTGCACTTTACCAAGTAGAAGTATAAAGAGAGAGATCAAAAAGGGAGACAGTGACAAAAGGAAAGAGAAAATAAAAGCAACATGAAGACGTAAAGATATAGAGGGACAGGGAAGAATCTTCAGTAAAAGGAGGATGAAAACAAAAAAAAAAATTGAAAATGAAAAAAATAAGTAGGCTGAGGGAGAGCAAGGTGTCTGGTTTTTAACAGTATGGATTTGAGGCTTAAAAAACCGTGATAACTTACATTAATTGAAGTGACCTCTCTTGTCAATTTCCTACATGGTTCATCACCCCAATGGCAGTGCTCTGCTCATGTCAATAACCTTCAGCATCAGTCTTGCAAAACAATTGTATGTGAAAGTCTTTTAATCGAATGAGAATAATAGCCATTAATTGAGATGTAGTTGTAGCCTGTATTAAAAAAAAATTCTAGTTATACATTCCGAGCAGTTTCTTGGCTTCTGACTTTAGGATTATTTATTATTATTAGCTTTTGGAAAGAATAGTTAGTTAAACCAATATTCAGGCATGGGGAAAACTGTATTGTGTGAAAGAAGCAGCAAAAAAGACAGTGCACACGTTGCTAAAAACTCTGCCTGTTGCGTTAACTCTTGTTTTCTGATTTTTTTTATAGGAAACTGATAATTTATACCCTTTAAATTTTTCAGTGGAAGATGGATATGTGACAGGAACCTTGTCATACATTTCCTCTGTTTTCCATTATATTATCCAGGGGTGCTTTGGGAGGTTTCCCCCAGATTTTCTCCCTATATGACTGGATTTACAATATGGACTTCTAAGCATGAAGAGCCACATGGTTGTTGTAAGGAATTTAATTACCTTTTTTGAATCCCACGAAGTTACATGTAACATTTTATTTATTTAAATGAAACAGAACTTTGATTGAGACATCAAAGTAGAAAGTGTTGTGATTTTATCATTAGCTATATATTTTGGTGACAGCATTTCCTGGAGATCTAAAAAATATATGTATTATTTTAGCAAGAGGGCATAATTTTCATGTAGAAGTGGTTTTTATGTTTGCTATTGTGCTTTCAATGTACTGTAAACATGCCAACTAACAGATTTTTATTATCTTTAGTAGTGTCTTGTGTTGGTTTACTTTTTAACCAAAAGAATTACACTCTTCTTACTACACTTAAAGAAACTGAACATTTGCCATCGAGTCTTACACCTGATAGCAAAATTGTGCTAAAAAAAAAAATTATATGCATCATCTGTATAATAGTGCAAACTCTTTTAGTTTATCATGATATTTTAAATATTGGATATTTTTGTAAAGCTCCTACGATTGTGAAAGTCTTAGCATACAACTGTTTGATTTTGGGTTCAGTGCCCTATTCATTTTGAGGGAGAAACTACAAAATTTGAGAAATTTTAAGGATGAAGAAGGTGAAGCCATGTAAAAAGATTCCCAACGTCTTTATTGATTTAAATCTTGTTTCCATTTATTTAAGACAGTGTAAAGTCATAGTATTATTTCGAGTCAGTTAGAAAATACCCTGTTTGTAAATGTGCAAGAAGGAAGATTAAAATACATTTTTGGGGTAGACTGCTTATGGTTATCAATAAAATCTCTTAGGTAAAATTTAACTTAGGAAGGAAAAGAAACTCAAACTAGACAACAAATAACAGAGACAAATCAGTGTGATTGAGAAGATGGGAGTCTACAAAGTCGTGTGAAGTAGGCTTTGAAATAAACCTTTTTTCTTGTGATGGGACACAAAAGTAGGAAAAAACTGATGGTAAGAGAAGAGACAGTGGTGAAGAACCACAATCTGATATGGTGAGGAACCCTAATGTTTTAGAATTTAAAAGGAGTAATTTTTTTTCTTTGGTGCTGAAACTCTTATGGGAGCTGTTTGGTTTGTTGTTTGATTGATTTTATTTAAGATTTTCTTTTCTGTATCTAAGCCTAAAGCACACAATTTAATTAAGTGCATAAGATGGATAAATATAGATATGTTGTTAAGCAAATAGATATTTGTTTTGTTGGGGGTTTGGAGGTTGGGGTGGGTTGTTTTGTTTATTTGTTTGTTTTTTATTTCAGTTTCTCTCTGTTTCCAACAATCCTGCTTGAAGACTTTTCCCACTATTTCAGCATTTCAAACAATTGTCCTCACCATCCCCTTAAAGAAGTGAAATTAACTGGAGAAGAAATAGGATCTAGACAAGCTTAGTCATGTTCCTTTTGTCTTATGATACTTTTTGAAAAGAACTTCATAAGGCTAGGTGTAATGCTTACATTACCAATGAATCAAAAATTAATTACATCACAATTACAGCACTTCCAAGGGACAGTTATTGTGGGTTTTTTTTCTTGTTGCTTTGTTTACATTTCATGGTTAAAATATTGCACTGATTTGAGATTGCAAATTTATGAGATAATGTGAAACCTCCTCAAAGACCACTAGTGAGCTGGAGAAAGGCTTTCAAATGTTCACAGAATCTATGAAAGAACATCCCACAGACTTCTGGTTCTATGTACAGAACATAAAATTTATGAAAAAAATGAACTAAAAGGAAGTTTGAATATTGCACATGACAAAATAGATAATTCCATGCATATTTTCTAGATCTTTCAGAAGAATTGAGATTAGGGAATCAGGATTCACTGAGTGGTAAGCATAATAGGGGATCAAGAATTAAGTGTGTCCAGAGCAATGGATTAGAGCTGTGAGAAACTTCAAAACTGAAAAAAAATACACCCCTTGGATGTTATTTTCATAGTGATAATGTTATTTGTATGCACAACAATCTAAAGATAAATGCAAAGCAGTGTTTTGTGGGAAGCAATATTATTTTTGCATTTTTGCTGTCCTTGTTGTATTAGACCAACTGCATTCCCAGAAGCTTGTCTGATAAAGCTGGAGAAAGGTGAACTCTGTTTAATGAAATATATCACCTCTTCCTGACAAACCTGACCATCTCTAGTTATGGAAACTCAAGCCATGATAGGAGCTAGAAACAGTCTTTTCAAAATTTGAACCAGAGCTGCTTAAAACATGATATGGAAGGAAAAGTTTAGTCTCTCTCCCTTTCTTTCCCCTATTGCTGTCCAAAAAGTCAGATTCGTCGCCCGACATGCAATTAGCCAATCTCACACGCCAAGTCAAGACATTGATTTTACTTCAGAGTTGTGCAAGGCTGGATGCTCGGTGGCTTTCCACAGATCAAGCACACCAACCAGAATCTCCACACTCAATTTATTACAAAAATTACAAGTTGATATTCAATGAGTAGGGGCTTGCTCCTTGAGGTGGGTAGACTTTCATCTAGATGTGTGTTTTGCTATGTATATTAGCATGTAATGAGATAGTTCACTTAAAGATACTTCAGTCTTAACTTTCTTTGACAATTTGTCATCTAAAGTCCATATGTCCAGGTTGTTCCTTAAAATAATGCTAAGCCCTTTTGTTCTTTTAGTTACTACTAGCCTGTTTTTTCTTAACTAGGACCCACAAATGTTAGCCTGACCTAGATTAGTATCTATCTGCTAGGAACAGCACAACATTTTACAACACTATCACCTCCAAAAATATGTTTTTCTTAAAGTGTGGAGAGTTTGTACTTGCACATAACCAGTTTACTTTTAGTTACACAGTTAACTGTGAGAATTTGCTTGAAGCTTCAGCTAGCCATGCACTTCCCTACCTCCTGCAGTTCAGAAATCCATCTTTTACTGTTGAAGATGACCTGCAGTCTCTGCAGGAGAAATCATATATCTGCACAGAAGTGACAAGCTCTTCCACAAACACAACACTTGCAAAATCTTGAGCATCCACACATTTTAAGCTTCACAATTATATCAGTTCTTTTGTTCTCAACAGTCTTAACCAAGAGAAGAATTTCTAACTGTGGGAACTTCAGAAGCGAATATTTCTCTCGGGTTGTATATCAATAGGGAAGGTAACATTTTCTGAGAGCTGGTTCCAAATTGAATGCAGGGATGTTGTAGAGGTTAATGGCTAATATTAAACTTCTGTTGTCATCAGCAGCTTGACTCCACAGTTCATTACTACTGCCTTAGTCTGTTACTGATGCTTTTCCTCTTTCCTGTGTGTTTACAAGTTAGTGAAAGAGCCCTGTAAAGCACTGTAAGGATTTCAGATATATTGTGTGAAAGGATTTAGGCAGTACTCCTTGTGAGGAAGTAGATAGAACTCTCTTTATCCAAACAGCAATTTTTACTGTGTGTTGATTTTCATCCTTGTTCCTGTTCTGATTAAATAAATAAATATTTGGTTTTCTGGTCCTGTAAGGGGAAAAAAAATCCCCTTTAAGAGAATTAAATTGAGACATGCAAATCAATGCTGTCCCTCCCTCCTTCATTGCCTAGTGAACCCCAGCTAGAAAAAAATATGTTGAATAAACACCGAAATGGTTTGGTGTGGTTTGGTTTTTGTTTTTGTTTTTGTTTTTTTTCCCAAAATGAGAATTTGTATGAAATTGCTTTTCTCTGAGCCAAAATAAAATATCCAATTTTGGACTAGACATGAAAAGTGAAGAAAATGAAGGGATGGCTTCAAAAAATTGATGCAGGTGGTAGTATTTACACTTCAGTAACAGAGAGGTTGGGTATCCTATGAGGACGGGAGGACCACCATTCGATTTTTCACTCTCCATAAGGAAATTTGAACCTACCATTTCTTAATTTCTAGGGACTCACCAAGCTATAATCACTAAATAATAAGCTAATTCAGTGTTTTCTCTTGATGCTTTTCCACTTCCACAAATAAATAAATATACTCCAGAACAGAAGTTATACTCAGGCACTGCACTTCCCAGGAAGCCAATATTAACACTTAAATAATTTTATAGAAAGTAGAATAGCTCATGGAGAACAAATGAAAGGATATATTTTCCAGATTATCCAACAACTGGTAAATTAATAACCTCTGCTTTCCATCCCTGAAAAAAAGAACCTAAGCTTCCAAAACATAAAAATCCTACTCTGTGTTAATGGTAAATTACTAACTCAGGAGATGACAGGGTTTCAGTCCTTCTACTAATTAGTATTCTGAAGAGAAAATAGCATTAACAGAGACTAAGGAAAGCCCACGAGGACTACTGCAATTACAGTGGTCAGAGCCCTGTTCTGAGACTTCAAACATAGACTGAAAATCCATCAAGCAGAGAAAGGAAATTGAAAATGGGTCTCCCAAACCCTGAATGTTTTCACCTAATAAAATGGAGGAACACCTACAGATGTTACTTCTTGCACACTGTTGTGTGACTTCAGCATGTCAATTTTTACATACTTTTCCAGACTAAATTCTGTTGCCACCTCAGGAAACAGATAATTTCCAGATGGGAAAAATAATGAGGTTTTTCAAACTTTAATAAGTAAAATAATTTGCTAGCTTTAGGGTGGTATTTTATGATCAAAATACTGGGATGTATATATGTGTGCATAAATTGTACACTTATTCACACCAGTTTACGCCTTGGAGATTATAATTTCACACCTTCAGGCTTATTTTCATCTGGAGATTTCTAGTGTGCTTTCAAAGCAGTTCTGTAACTAACAAGAAGTATGTGAGCTGGGAAGAACTTGTATCACAAGGATCACGTTGTTTGCCATGTGTGCAGGAGCCTGACAGCAGTCTCCAGACAGCCTGTAACAGCGCTGCACTGTGGTTTAGCATTGCCAAGCAAAAGAGAATTCTACAAACAGCGGAAAGGATGTGTGGGGAGGCAGATTTAAATTTAATTAATTTTAATATAGTGTCTGGAAGGAAAGAGGGGGTAAGTATGGGATTAAACCCCTTTGCTGTGAGGATGTATTACAGGGACTTTAACTACATGATCATAAACAACAGTGATCCTTACAGCACCTCTCAAAAACAGCCTTTGTCAGCATTTGTTCTCTGGAGCTCATACTGTGACATGGGTTCAGCACTGGCTCAAAGGGAAAAGTTTCTCTTACTTACAAACTGCATTTCTTCACCAGCTTGATCCACCTTGGTGTTGCTCTACCTGCATACCAGACAGGCTTCTCGTCTCTTATTTCTGAGTCATTCAAGCTCTGCTAACCTACACTTGGGTTACTTCACTCCCCCTTCATAGGCCAGGAGCAATTCAGCATTTGTCCACCTGGCAATGCACCAAAATATCTGTTCCTGGCAGGCAGACAAGTTTTGCTGGTTCAGCACTTCCACTTGCTCATTTGGCACTGCTTTTTCATCAAGAGAGCAAGATTGCTCTTCTGTCCTGTCCTGCAAGCAATGACCTCTGTGTGCCTGTGTTTATCCCAGAAGGACATTGCTCTGAAGAACCAGTTTCTGTAGCAATTTCTCAACTATCTGACAATGACCAAGCAGATTTATTAGTGATATAGAATAAGTCTCCCAATCTCTCTACACTATTAAATAAATATTCCCTGACTTAAATCTCCCTCTCATATAACATCATCCTGATGAAGTCTGAGTGTAAACTTATCTAATATGATATGGTTCTGGAAAAGTACTGAAAAGCTGAGGTGTTTCCATCCATAAAACAGATGGACTGAAAGAAATGCATGACAAATTCCAATTGTTTAAATTATTTTTGTTAAATTTGTTAAAGACTGTAATTATTTTTATTTTGAAGAATTAACAGTCAGAAAACTGGAACACACAGGCTTTGTTTCCTTTGAAAACAGATTGTTGCAAGCATATTCGAGGAGACCAAGTTTCTGAGCTTTATAAGGCATAATACATCTTTTCTCAGAAGATAAGTTGTCATCACAAGTTGATCATTATTAGCCTATACCTAAGGTACATCCAGCACCTGCACAGTCCAGTGTTCATTATACCTCTATATAACAGTATATTTCTTGGACAACTCATAGCATGCACGGTGATCTCTATTCTCTTTGTAAAGTGTATGATTCTTGTCTCTGAGCTCGATTGCCTGAAATTGGTAAACAGCTTACATGGTAGTCTGCACTTTGTGTTCTGTTGTTAGTTAGGGTTTTGCTTTCTTTTGCTGAGAATGGGAGGAGGATGCTGTTGCCTCACGTGGCTGTTTTCATGTAGTAGCTAACAATAAAGGAATAGAGTCAAGTTTCATCTGATGCACTTTGCAACATGAATTACAATAATGTATTAGCATACACTGCCATTAATTTGTGTATTTAGTCAATTGACCTTAGTTGACAGGAGCTGCACACACATACATACACACACATGTGCACAAACACACGTACAGACCTGGTAAGTTTATTTCTAAATCCTTTTTTTAAGTGTAAAGAAGTACCATTGCAATTGGAAAAAAATAAATTCTGTAAAACTTGTTTTATTAATCTTTAAATTTTCATAACTTTTCTGTCAAACCTTCTGACAAAAGAACCGGAAACACAACCAGTCCAAATTGTACTTAAAACACAAACAAGTTTATTACTAGACTAAGCACTGTACAGGCTCATTTAAACAAACAAACAAACAAACAAACAAAAAAACCCTTTTACTGAAAAAAAAAATATTTCAAGCGAAGTTGTTCAGAGTAGAAAGAAAGGAAGATTCCTTTGCACAATCAAGGAGAACAAACTGAGACCATAACTGCATAATTCAAGGGAAAGTGTAAATCTCACACATTTGGAAGTCCACCTAAAACAAACAATATTCTATACTTTATTGAGTAAGGCAATAAAAAGGTTGGTGACTACAAAATGAAATGTGGATGAGTACATACCGCTACACCCTTTTTAAGCATTAATGTCCAGTGTGCAGGTTTGCAAACAATGCTGGAATACACTGCCTACTTCCACGATATTAACTAGGTCATTCTGGACACTGCCAGACTGGGTGACTGAGACCTAAATGGATTGTCAAGGGAAAAAAAATAAAGAAATACTTTTATTTTTTGCTTGTTTAGGTAAAATTCATTCTACCTCATTTTACATATACTTCTTTAATAAAAGTACTGGCAAATCTAAAAGCCAAGAAAAGGCAAGAGAAAACAAAGATGAGGTGTCACAGGTTTCATTGATTATCCTTGGTAACAATTCCCTGCTTACCTTCACACAAAGGACTCTGAAAATGCTAAATTGCAGATCATAGCTGCATTACAGCTTCGTAGCTGACATTGTGATATTAAAAGCCACTGGTTTTAATTAAACAGCAATTTTTATTTTATTTAATCCTGCAGTCCAAAAATAAAGCTTTTTCATCTGGGAAGTCTTCTGTACTATTTGTTTAAGAAAACATGCATTAAATGGCATAAGAAAGCCTCATTTAGTAGTACTTGAAGTACAGAAGAATCTTTAGTGCTAAAAATCACAAAGATAAATGTGATTCTCTTCCCCCCACAGCATTTTTTGTGTCTCTAAATTATATCTCTATGGTAAAAATATGTGCTTTAAGAGTTTTCTATTTGGATAGAGGTCTGATCTTTCATGCTGTACCTTCAACAGCAGTCCTTGGTAGTTTTATATACATTTTTTTTTATTATGAGCCAGCAGTGTGATAGTTGGATCCCAGTTCTAAGTTAACTAGCCTGAGGAGGAATAATTTGGCACAAGTGCCAGTCTCATCTGTTTTTTGAAAGTGCATAGCTGATGTACTTCTCCCACCTGCGAAATAAAGTGCCTCTTGCTTTCTTAGCCTGGTCTCCATTTGACGCATGTACTTTTTGTTACCATACCAGCTCCTCTTTCATTACTTTCCTCCCTTTCTTTGATTGTCTCACTCCCAAATAATTTATCTAGATATTCTATTAAAAAAAAAAAAAAAAAAAAAAAAGAAGTCTCTGTGTGGAAGTGGGATTGGGACAAAGATTATCTACTTCACAGACAAGATAAAGTCTTATTCATTTTACTGCTTAACCTTATTTTATCAAAATATACACCCCCAATTAATTCTCTCAATGAGAATAATACCTAGATTTTATCAGATGTCAGCTGGGAAGGAAATCTACTAGTGGGCAGTTTGAATCAAGTGGGAAAACTGCTGCTTTGTGGAGGCTGGTGGTGTTTGCCATCGGAATGACAGGTAAAATACACAACCTAGCAAGTAATTCAGACTATACATACTTTTGTCCACAAGGAAACCTTCTTGAATTCTGCTTTCAGATAACTGGCAGAGATCCACACCTACTAGATTGTCTATGAGTCCCCAAGGCTGACAGCTTGCCAGTGAATCCAGAAGTCTTACTATATTTTATGCTAAATCTAACCCATCACATACTTGAGCATGTTCCTTGAACTGAGAAGGAACACAGTGATGTGCTGATTTCAATCAAACAGCCTGTGCAAATTAAGGAAAGTTCTGAAATGAATTTGAGTGAGCTTCTCTGAAAAAGAAGCAGCCAATTGGCAATCACCTGTCATGGCTCATCTTCTCAACGTATGTACAATTCTACAGATATGTAACTTATGCAAGTTAGAAATTTTGGGCATGAGTTATCTTTTGCTCTGCCCTTTCTTCATGGAAAAATTATAAAAAACATCTCTAGACCTTCTGAGCCAGGAAAACCCAGGAGCAACATGCTTTCCTTTTTAAAAACATTTTCAAGGAAGTTGGGTTTTCAAAGGTTTTTGTGTTCTCTTCCATTAAACATTCTCTTTGCAGCATTGGAATGGGTCAAGGAGAGGAAATACTATGAATATAATCATTGTTAAAACAAAATATGCTGAAGGGCACTGTCTCCTGACGTTATTTTTGATACTTTAGAAAAGGAGCTACTATGAATCTGCACACAAGTAGGTATAAGGATCCTCAAGGAGAATTCAGGGACAAGCTGTAAATATGAAAGTTATTCCGTCATGCATCAGTATAGCATTTTTCATAAATATTCTATTACAACAGTTCAGAGTGTTAGGATTGGTTTTTGGTTTTTTCTTCCGGAAGCAGGCACTCATTCAGTATTCTACTTGATGAACCATCAAAGGTATATATACAGTGGAGAGAATATATGGTGCTGTTCCATAGCTGAAAATATTTAACAGGAATTTTTGCTATTTATGCTAGTATTTTGAACAACGCAACGAGGGAAAACCAATTTGATTTAGATTGTCCTTAACTTTGATCTAATCTGTCAAAATACAACATCTAGGTTAATAAAATGAAAACTCACTCAACAAAATTAAAAAAAACGTCCAAACCCAAAACAAAACAGTAACTCTAGGGAACACTTAGGAATTAATGAGGTGCAAAATTTTTCTATATTAATTATTTCAGTTTGGCAAAGAAAACAGAAACACTAATGCAGATTTGCTATGGATTTGGCCTGGTTTTTTCTCTGTTTATGGAAGGTATGACGTAAACTTACATTCATAAGCAGAGTACCATGTACCTAATTTGTAAAGCATACAGAATACCATGCAAGTACTCCTAATCAGATCTGAGCTAACAGACTGCATTTTTTCACAAAGGCTCAGATAATGTTTTTACATTTCTTTCGAGTTCCTTCATGTGGTGGGTTGACCCTGGCTGGACACCAGGTGCCCACCAAAGACACCCTATCACTCATCTCTTCAGCTGGACGGGGGAGAGAAAATATAATGAAAGGCTCATGGGTCGAGATAAGGATGGGGAAGGATCACTCACCGATTACCCTCATGGGAAAACCAGACTAGACTCGGGAAAATTAGTTAAATTTATTACCAATCAAATCAGAGCAGGATAATGAGAAATAAAACCAAATCTTAAAACCACTTTCACCCCAGCCCTCTCTTCTCCCTGGGCTCAACGTCACACATTTTCTCTATCTCCTCGCCCCCAGCGTTGCAGGGGGATGGGGAATAGGGATTGTGGTCAGTCCATCACATGCTGTCTGTGCTGCTCCTTCCTCCTCAGGGGGAGGACTCCTCACACTCTTCCCCCGCTCCAGCGTGGGGTCCCTCCCCACAGGAGACAGTCCTACATGAACTTCTCCAATGTGGGTCCTTCCCAAAGGCTGTAGTCCTTCACAAACCGCTCCAGCGTGGGTCCCTTCCATGGGGTCACAGCTCATGTCAGCAAACCTGCTCCAGCCTGGGCTCCTCTCCACAGGGCCACAGGTCCTGCCATGACCCTGCTGCAGCATGGGCTCTCCACAGGGTCACAGCCTCTTTCAGGCTCATCCGCCTGCTCCAGAGTAGATCCTGCGGGGGCTGCAGGTGTATCTCTGCTCCCCTGTTCCCCTCCATGGCTGCAGGGGCACAGCTGCCTCACCATGGGCTGCACCACGGGCTGCAGGGGAACCTCTGCTCTGGCACCTGGAGCACCTCCTGCCCTCCTGCCGCACTGGCCTGGGTGTCTGCAGAGCTGCTTCTCTCGCATATTATCTTAAGGATAAAAATTACAGTAACACCCCTAAACTCAGAAGACATAATATGAACGAACTGCATTTTTAAAACAATTCTTGAGTGGTTCATGTTAAATACATGGTTGGATAAATATCTCATCCTGTCACTTTCATAAGAGTAATAATTCCCCCCTTGCCATTTGTATTTATCAGTTTTTGTATAGATTCAAACAATTTTCCATGAGCTTTGATTGACATTTGCCTAAATAAAATAGTCTGTTTTTACTACCATTGATGTTACCGCTACAGTAGTGTAACGTACATCAAACACACTTTTTATTCATTGCATCTGAGCTATCCATGCTAAAGATTTTAATTGTACAGCTTTCACTGCTCAGAATGCAGAGGAAGGGGGGGAAAAAAAAAACAACTTTGACTGAATATTTATGATCAGCCTTCTGGGACTCATTTTTTTTCAAGAGGAATTTAGAACTAAGCTACAATTAAGACTGTCTCTTGACATGTCACTTGATTATCCAAACAATATGGAAAACAGTAACATGTCTTTTAGAATACATTGAAAGGACTACATTGAAAATGGAGGTTAGTAATACTATATAGCATCTGTAGATTTAAGAGGGTTTCTGTCTAAGCGAAATAGACTTCAGAGCTGCTGGAATGCATTTTAGCAAAGTAGTTGTACAGAAGAAATCAACTGCTTATCAATAGATTGTCAAAGCAATATTATAATAGCATAAATGAAGAAAGGATGAAAAGCACATTTATGATTTTTTAATGTTTATTTTTTTATTATGAATGACATATCTTTACAGTTAAAAAGATGGCTTAGGCTGCAGAGGTTTGCAAGAGGCTTAAAAATTAACTAATCATTAGTCAGAGTTGAGTCCACATTGATTTCTTGATCTTTGGTGGCAGAAGCTTTCCACTATAGATGAGAATACAAACTCACAGCAAGACAGTGTCAGTCTAGCTGAGGAATTCACAGAAATCAGTTTCCATAAACTGAGGCTCTAGACCGATTTTGTTCCATTCTGGTCTTATTTTATATATCTATCTATCTTATGATAAACTTATGGTAATTTCAAATGAATGCATTTCTGAACATGTAAGTGTATTCCCGGGATCAGTATCTCTCTCTTCAGCTTTTAATGTACCCATCCCTTTGACTCCTAATTTTCAAACAAAAGCTCTATGACTACATATATGAAGCAGAAGTGATTATGTTGTTAGCATAGTGATACTTACCAGTATTTTCCAAGTAAAGTTTCTGTTTTTCTCTCACAACCAGTTAGAAGAGATTAGTTCTTTACTCAGCTGCAGAGTATCCTGTCACTGTAGAAGCAGATGAACAAGTAAGTTATCCGAATTTTGGTGGAAAAGGATTGGTTTGTAATACTATGTGATCAAGAGCCTCTACATATATTTCAAAACAAGAAGTGATGGTATAACTTTTTCCTTTTTTCAAAGATGCTCCTTTCTTTGTCCTCTGGGATTTGCTAAATACTTCATTATTGTAATTTCTCATGTTTCTCTTTTATTGCTTCTCCCACTCCACTCAAAATACCCGTCTGAGGTCCACAGAAGAATGTAAAAACTAAGAGGCAGATTATGCAATATCCAGTGCTTTGATAGCACTAATTTTGTGTGCTGGTAAGCTAATTAGTCCTCGCCTGCTCCCATGCTTCTTACAGAAATGTCCTGCAACACCCCTTGTTTTAGAGTACTTACTGTCTTACAAGTAGGGAGGTTTTCTTTTTTTGAACTATATGCTATTTCACATCCAAATTTGGTGCCATCTGAAATAGAAACAGAAACAACAGCAAACGAAAAATAATCTTCTGAATTTTCCATTACACATTTCAACCTTGCAATGCCATTTATTCCAAAACACATATCTAGGATTTAATGTAACACAGTTATTAAGGCAAAGAAATAGATTTTGTTGTTTATCAGATTATAATGAGGCTGAATAATGCCCAGTTAACACTTTCTGCTTCTGTAAGACTTCAGTCAACTGTATTTAAGCTATTGTAGGAGCACAACTATCAAGAGATAATTATTTTCTACTGCTTAAAAAACCAAAACACTAAAAAGCAAAACTTGGCTACCAGTTTGTTATCACTTTGGTGTTCATATTTATGTCATTGCCTCAGCTTCTGTTCAGCTTGGTACAACATGGTGACCAACAGGTCTTAAAGGTATCCCTGGGAAGACAGCTATAAATAATCATTCCTCAGGTAGGCCCCTTATGATTCAGGCTGCTTATTTATTCATTTATGTATAATCTGTAATACTTTTAGTCCTTTTTCTTCTTTCCATCAGTAAGAAAGACAATCACTTTCAAACACCAAACCAACATTCTTAGTGTAAAAAAAACTCAGCTTCTGTCGTCAAAATATCTTCATTATTCTCAGCATATCTTAATATATCAAATAAACATATAAAATACTTCAGTGCCATCTTACAGTTTAAGCGCTTTCCTTTCCTGTCAAAGGCAAAATTCCAATATGTTGTTTAGATTAATTTATGGTGTTTAACATAAATCACTTCCAAATTTGTTCAGTATCTGTCCTTTCTTTTCCAACTGATCACCCATATTTATGTGGTTGAAACTTTTGCTGTTTTGTTTTGGCCTCCTTTCTTTACTGAAAAAGTGCTTCCTGCACAGAAATAGTATGTGGCTGATTGCTCTGTTCTCTGGACTCCTGCTTTTTCCCTCAGATACTCACATATTTGACCTCACTGATGTCCACTTACATCGTTGACCACTGGCAGCACTTGACCACAATGATTCCAGTTGCCAAGAGTGAAACAGACATAACAGGGCATTGCCTTGAAGAGAAGCACTGGCAATCCAACATCTTTGGTCTAGGGCCTACTCTACTCCTAAAAATTTAAGAACTACCGGGTAATCTGGCATCCTGGTTTTCAATAAGTGATCATTTAAAACTAACCAGAAGTTTACTCTCTATTTTAAAAACAAACAAACAAACAAAAACCCGTTTGTTAACCCATCCAATATTAACATAATAGTCATCTTTGTAGGGTCCCTGAGTAATAAACAAGTGGCTTTTCATCAATATTTTAAAAACCCCTTCTGCTCACATATTCAGTAATACTAGATTTTTAACTATGGTTAGCTGAATACTAATTTAAGAAAAATATCCAAACACTAGAAAGTGTCACAAGGGCCGATGGGAATTGTGTGAGAGAAAGAGGTCACTTAAGGTAGAATTTCTCTGATTTAAGTCACTTTCATAAAGAAACTGGGGAAAACTTCAGAAACCTACTTCAAGTAAAGATTTAATTGAGCCTTCTAGATCTATTAGATATAACAAGACATCACTGGTGTAGTATGAATATTTAACTTAAGTCACCCACTGGGATACCTTTTAATTTGATCGTTAATCCTAATTGCACAAGCCACTAGCTATAAGGCTAAAATAAATAGGAGAGGAGAAAACGACATATGGCCAGAGCGGGAGAGCCACACTAAAAAACTAAAATTGGAGCATTAATACGCATCTTTGAAAAGAGGAAGGGAAAAATATCTTCTAAGTCCTGAGTGATGTCCAAAACATTGTGAATTAAAGCAAATAAAGGTCATTCCAGATGACTGATCAAGTTTTCAGCTTCTAAGGAATTGATTTCAGCTCTGTGTATTATCAATGGTACAGTGAAAGACACTGTAACATTTCCATATAATATTTGAAAGCAATGACTCTGGTTCTAATTGCTCAGCAGTTCTGCAGAAAAAAAAATTTCTCTGGTTGCCTCTTATCTAAATAACACTGGTGCAACTACAGTACGACACTTCACAGTGTTTAAAAGTGAGCAATGTTTAAAAAAGTGAGCTTTGTGTAAAAATAGCACTATGAGCTGTACTGTAAAAACTGTCACATCTGTATCAAATTGGTGATATATTCAACAATCTACAGTAGTCCTTCCAGATTCCTCTTTTTCATTTGTATTACAGTATTTTGTCAGTGTATTTTTTTAAGCACCAGAGAAAGAGTGATTATTTTTATGAAAAATCACTTAGTTGAGATCACTGAGAATAAATATAGTTGCTTATAGAATTTATTTACCTGGCATATTTTCCACTCAAAATTATAATTAATTTTCCATAATTGTTAGCATATACTTATGCAAAAATATTGTGATTTATTTTACTAGTTTTGACTGGGTTAGAGTTAATTTTCTTCATAGCAGCTGTTATGGGGTTATGTTTTGGACTTGTGACAAGAACAGTGTTGATAACACAGGGATGTTTTAGCTACTGCTGAGCAGCGCTTACACAGTGTCAAGGCCTTTCCTGCTTCTCACCCCACCCCAGCAGAGAGCAGGCTGGGGTGCACAGGAAGCTGTGAGGGAACACAGCTGGGACAGCTGACCCCAACTGACCAAAGGGATATTCCATACCATAGGACATCATGCCCAGCATATAAAGCTGGGAAGAGAAGGAGGAAGAGGGGACAGGGGGAGTTATGGTGTTTGTCTTCACAAATCACTGTTACATGTGATGGAACCCTGCTTTTCTTGGGGTGGCTGATGGGAAGCAGTGAATGAATTCCTTGTTTTGCTTTGCTTGCATGTGCAGCTTTTGCCTTACCTATTAAACGGTCTTTATCTCAAACCCATGAGTTCTATCACTTTTACTCATCTGATTCTCTCCCCCCTCCTGCTGCGGGGTACTGAGCAAACAGCTGTGTGGTGTTTTGTTACCTGCTGGAGTTAAACCACAATAAATTGTAATATGCTACCATAAAATTCGGCTACAAGAATTTGTCTTTAAAAATTAGATTTTCTTTATTCTTCCAAATGTGAAATTTTGAATCAGTCATTATCAAAGTATTTGAGTTTAAAGAATAAAATTAAATGTCAATCCTATCTTCCAGCACCTTGACAAACAGGCTGACATAGAAATCAGCCACAGAAGCCCAAACAGTCTATGTGACAACTTCAGAGCCTAGTGAAATGGTGGTTAGCCAATGCTCTAAGAAAACTATGAACTGGATGCTCTCTGACCTTTTGAACCTGAAGATTTCTTTTTAAGTGTGGGGTTTTTGATGTCCAGTAAAAGATATTTCTTTACTCCAGTGTATGAAAATTAATTGAAGACAAGCCCATTCAGAGTCATCTGCAGTGTCTAAATCTGACAAAAGGTAAATCTCCTTAAGGTACTTTTAAACCTTTTTGACCAGAAGAGAGGCACAAGCCCAAGGGAGATTCTGTTTCCAATGGAGTCTGCCTAGGAGCTCCACCCTGTTTCCTCCATCACAGACCTTATCTCCCAGGTTAGAATCCATATTCTTCAGGCATGTTTGAAAGTCAAGACATAAGCCAATGGTTTAATGTGATTATTTTATTAAATTATTTGTTTTTAGTTGCATGGTGTGTGTTGGTTTCGTTGTTTGGTTGGTTTTTTTTTTGGGGGGGGGCGGGGCGTAAGTGTATCATCTGTTTATTTGAAATTAACTTCTGTGGGAACAAAGAACTGGTGGTTAGCAAAAATGTAAACTGACCTTCAGGTTAGAGAATGATTGTGGACAAGTGAGACAACAGTTCAGAAAGCCCTATGGCAAGTGTGAGAAGCAGCAGGTTCAAAACACCATGTAGTGGAAAACAGACAAAACCCAAAGGTCAGTAGAATGCAAAAACAAAACTGAGATTATGTAATCCTTGGTAATAAATTGGGAGCTTGCATACAGGACAGGATCATTTGCTCTCAGCAATGCTCCCCCTTCAAAAAACCGGAGTGCATTTGGTATTTTTCAGTGCGCTGTGCCAATCCCGGCAGGCTGGAGATCAGCAAACTTCCCCATCTTTTGTGTGAATTGTTGATGAGTCATTCTGGGATCAACCTCTAATAATTAATAACATTTAATATGAAATAAGAAAATGAGAAAACTTTAGAGTAGCAGTGAAAAGAAGAATTTCAGATCACCTTGGGTCTAACAGTGCTCACGATGAATAGAGGAATAGGTGTTTTGCTCATGATTTCAGTGTAATTCACATCCAGCTCATCACCCATTCATTTTAGAAACACTAAGAACCAAAAATCTCTGTCAACAGAATGGAAAATTAGCACTAACCGCAGAGACCAAGTTCTGTGACTTTGAAGAAGACAAGGAAACTTGGATAACTCTGACTCTCCTTCTTGAGGGACCTATGTTTGTATAAGTAGTGTACATTCACCCTGATCTAGGTTAGCCCTTGGCTCGTATTCTGTGACTGCTCAGCATTATCCGCTTTAAGTCAAAGATGGGAAATTACAACCTTTCCCTTGTGGATCATGAGCCTCTTTACTTCACTTACTTCTTTTATGTCCAACATTCTGTAGTTAAACTTGTATTGAAATTCACATTCTCTGGCGCCCATTAACTCTCAGCTGATAAAATAATAATTTTAAAAAAAAATGGCATCCACTTCCTCAAGTGTCTTTTAGTTTAGAAGAGTTTAATTTTTTTAACTAGTATGTATGAAAGCATAAACTTATGCAACTGCAAAAAGAACAAAATAATTTCAAGGTACAAAAAGTAGGTTAATTATAGTACACTCTTTTATGCCTGCACTGCTTTGTTATCATTCACTGAAAGCTATTTTACCCAACAGATGAGCAAATGTCTGGAGGTCATAAACCTAATGGTATTCTAGTAAAATTCAACATAAGGTTCTTATTTCTTGAAGCATAAAGCAACTTCATGCAAACAAAAGTACACAGTAAAAATCCCTTAGTTATTTCTCAGCTTCATGTTCCACATCTAAAGCTGCAATTCAGGACCTTAGGATTTACTTTCTTAGAGGATCAAACCAGTACTTTGTGAAATACATTGGTCTGGGTTTTTGTCTTCACCCTTTAATAAAGCTGAAGAAAATACAGAGTTTGAGGGACAGTTTGGCTTTACAGTTGAAAAATTGAGTTGACACTTAATAAATGTAAGCTGGATCTATTTAAGATATAAGAAATCTGTATAGTATTGGACAAGCTTCTGGTTTTATTTGCTTGTTTGAATACTTGTATACACAATGATGAAAGTTTCCTTTTTTTAACTAATCTAATTTCATAGAATTAGAAGTTCTTGGAAACAGTACTGGGTAAAAACAAATTGAAGCTTATGCTTTGTAGCTTATGCTTTGAAACTTATGCTTTGAAACTTATGCATGTTTCTAAGCCACATAAATGATTGAGTTTACAGAAAATTTCATGCAGTGAGGGAGACACAAAAACTGAGCAGCATGGAAAAAAATTAAGTGTAAAAATTTGTAGGATAAAGGACCTGCTAATATGAAGTAAGCAATAAAATCTGGATTTAAGATGGCCAATGGAAAGGGGAGGGGACCCTCAAGCTGCAAAGTAAAACAAGAAGTTTCTGATGTTATGCCAACCAACCATTGTGGTACCCACAATATATTTACTACTCTATAGATACAGTGGTATATTATATCTGGAAATTAAAATGTACTGAAGACTTCCACTCCTTTCTCTTTTTTATTTGGTCATGATTCAAAACTCAGGCAGTGAATTTTACAAGACCATACAGAGAAAAAGAGAGCATCTTCCTTATCCTGTGGGCAATCACCCTTTCAGGGGACAATCGGTCTGTTTTGTCATGGCAAACCTTCATATATCTATTTCTGCTTGTGTTTTCCAGATGAAATTAGTTTGATATGAGAGCCTGGGAAAATGTTGGGATATTCACACAAATAATACTGGATACCATTTGTTTGTTTTTCTACACTTTTTTTTTTTTTACAGTAAAATGGGAAGCATTTTTTTCTCTGTATGATTTGAGAAATAATGTTATAAAAATTATGTATTTGGAGGACTTGACCATGTAAAAGAACAGTTTGGGAACATTTTAGGAAAAAAAAATTAAAATACTCTTTATGGATATAAGTGTTTCATTAAAAAAGCCAAAGAAAATATTTCTTTTAATTACTTGCTCTAACTTCTCATTTAGAGTATAAAATGGATTTTGTGCCTCTGTGTTTCCTCACTTAGCTTGAATGCTTTCTTTCCTCCCACAGAAGGATGTGAATTTTTCAAGCACAGATTGCTTGAAGTTGTAGCAAAGATCATAGGATTTGGAAATGAAAGAAACATTCCTTCATCTCCATTTGAAAAACAAATAGTCTCTCAGGGACTGTACCAGGAAACATGGTCAAACTGTCAAAAAACTCAAGTGCTAGCCTGAACATGGCTGGGGAACAGAGGAAAAAGGATCTTACTTTTGGGAGAAAACTGTCTGAGAGGAGCCAAGTCACAGAAGCCAGAAAAATACTTCCAATGTGAGCCAGAGACCTCATTCTAGTGTCTCTCCCATATGACAGCTTTTGTGAGATGTTTACTAGTATACAGTCACATACTGGCAGACAGCGTGCAGTGGATGCTGGATGCTGGCCTGTGTATTGAAGCTCCATATGTGAATGCTTGAGATCTTCAAGCTTCCCAGTCTACCTCTGCATCTGTCTTCTGCAAGACAATAAAATCTTTCATTAAGGAGCACCAGAAGTTGTTACATTGGTTAGTATTATGTGCTTTTTGAGGTGGTTTATTTCTTGGGAATGGAGACATAGGAGTTCGTGTATTTCTGACTCGTATAAGGATCTCCTGTTTCCTGAAACAGGCATGGATAATTTCCAGTGCTTATACTTGTACCGAAGAGTTCAAAGGGAACACTGACCAGTGAAATTATGATCTTCCTAGATTGACTGTGCTGATCAAAGTGTTTGAAGTGTTGTGTAATAAGGCTGATTTTGTCAAAGTACATCAAAGTAATATGATCATCATCAAGAGCAAAAACATGGCCTTGTTATAAAATAACTTCCACAAAACTTCTAAGTTGATGCATGGGGATGCGTATGGGTCCTGTAGTCACACAAGAGCAGGATGTATCTCCATCCATGTGACCATCAGAAAACTAGAAAACAACAACGGAAGAACTGATCTCCTTAGCACCTAGTAGCCAATGTGTGGTAGATATAAATTTTGCTTCACCACCACTTCATTGGACACTCCTTTGACCTCAGTTACCTGACAGAGCCTTAGAGTGATAGGGAAAACCATGTCTCTTCCATAAGTTCTTCATATCTGCAAAAGTGCCAGTTCCTGGAAACTCCAGAGTTGGCATCAGTCCTCACACCCACTCTCATGAGGGGCACTGTAAACCCACGCTACGTGTGAAGGCTGTGTTTGTTGGGTACCTTACATTAACATATTTCTACGCAGTCTTACAATTCCAATGAGCATTTCCAAAAAAGGACAAAAAGATGAGAAGCCTGCACATTCCTGGATATTTTTTTTTTCCTTCAAAACAACACCTGCTCTCAATGCATCAAGTATTTTGTTAAAATTAAGATTAGATGTTAAAATTACACCTTCAGGAAACTTGTTATCCAAGAAAATGGTGCCAGTGTAATAATGAGGATGTAATTTGCAATTTCATTTGTAACAAGTGGCGTTCAATTATTTCTTCTATAAAGAGAGAATTATTAACAGCAGTCAGTGCTGAGATTCTGAATATAGAAAATGTTTTTCATTTGTTGAAAAATAAACAAGAGGTGGCCTCCACACTGAACAGGCTCATCTGATTCAGACAGGAAGATATATCTTCCATAAATCCAGTTATTTGGGTTTTTTTTTCCAAAATTATTTTGTTATTTAAAAATTGCACTTAATTAATCAAGTTTTGTTTACTTGACTTGCTCCAGATTTTCACACACACAGAGTCTGTAGGATTACAGGGCAAGAAAGAGTCTAGTAGCGTAGAAATTGCAAAATAGATCAGATAACACAGAAAAAAACATAAAGACTGGTAAAACTACACTGAAAAACACCTTCTGATAATGATGATGACTGCACCAAATGAAAACTGAAGGCATGCCATACAAATTAACCTAATTATTTCAGAAAGGAAAACATGACATAGTAGGACAAGTCCATTAATGTGGCATGAGATAACTTAGTTCTGCATTTCTAAGAGCATAGCATTTTCTTGTTCAAATTATTTCTTTTGAGATAGGTCAGCTGGACTCTGATGACATTTTATTTAAGAAGTCAGAGGCTATTTGTTCATATGTTGGTTGGGTTTCTTTTTCCTCAAGGCCAGCTGAAGAGAGTTAGGGTAGAAAAGCAAATCAAGAAGGAACAGATATAAACAGCTCATGTGGACTTGAGAAACTTCACTGTATGGAAGAAGCTGGTTAAATTCTGAGCTTGAAGTGTTATTGTTGGGGGTGGTTTTTTTTTTTTTCTTTTTTATTTCTTTTTTTTTTACAATTAGATATATCTGAAGTTTAAAGTGCTGAGTCTGCACGATCCAGACACATAACTAGAAGAAGTCTTGTGAAATATTTAACACAGATGTAGGACTGATGTGTGACTACAGAATTGGAAATATCATAGAAACTGGATGCAGTAAGATTTTTTTTTTCACAAGGTAAGTGAGAAAGAGGTTGTCAAAGACTTCTCTCATACACATTCATGTATCAGTAAAGTGTGAGGTTGCCCTGCAAAAACCCAAAAAAATCTCACATAAAGATGTGTCATTTGTAAAAGTAAATCCAAAAAGCCTACCAGTTAAACTAAAGTATCAGAAAACAGGAGAAGATTCTCGTAGGCAATATGGAACCTCTGCCTACCTACCCTACAGGGCACTGTAAGTCATTTTGTCTCTCAAAAAATCTTCATAAAATAGATAAACTGAACGAAAGAAGAGGAAGAATGACATTGAACAAAATGCCTCTCAAAGTCTACTGAAATAAATTTTAACTGGAGAGGAACACATATTACTTCTATGGATGTAAGCTCCAGGATTTAAGAATATCAAAATAAAAGAGCTATTTCTACCTTCAAGACATTAGTGAAATGGAACAAACAGAAGAGAGGGTAGAGAAGTTATTTTAAGTGTCATTATAAATCATGCAATAGAGACTGCTGCTGACATGATTTTAAGTACTTTAAAAAACAAAGCAAAACAAAACAAAACCAGCAGATAAACACACCATAATATAATGACAGTATGAAATAACTAATTTCAAAAGCCTGTATCTGTCATTTTGAGCATGAAGAAGGTGAACATCAGTAATACAGCCTGTAAGAAAGTAAAAATTTGCATTAGGCTTAGACGCTACAATGGAAAGTACTAATACTCATGCTTTCAGAGGTACTTACTGCTGGAACTCATATTGACAGAAAATGAATTAAAATAGTAACATCAAGCCACCAAATTTTGTAATTTTTTGTTAGGTCTTTCACAACAACCATGAGTAAAGGAGGGTCAGAGTTTCTGTTGGTTTAATTTTTTTTAGATTGTTAAAGTAACTCTGGAGTACAGAAGTGTACTTGGATCACTTAGGGTGACAAATTCCATGCTGTAAATTTGAAGAAATTACTTTCCTCTGTGAATCCTCTTCCCTTGGTCATCTGCGAATCTGAAAGTACCTGGGGAGGGTTTGTATTTGGGTTTTATTATTTTTGTTACAATGCCTTGTGTCCTAGTTTTATCTTGGTAGAAGTGATGGACTATAACTCCAAAGGTAGTTAGGAAATACAACTAGGTTCAAAAGTTAGATGCTTCAGTGCATAGAGCTTCAATGAGTCACCAGACAACAAAATATTTTTAGTTGTAAAGAAAAGGTTTATACAGCTGAAATCTGCTGGTTGGCAGTGAGGAACTGCTTTTGAAGGGGGGAACTGCAAGAACCTGACTGATACCATAGGATCTGCTTCTTGTGTGTATATAGAGAGGAAAAATAATTGTTACTCTTTCTGAGGCACCTGTAATGGACTGAAACCCTTTTCTATGTCTCAGTGTTCAGCTGAAGGAAATCTCTAAATGTAGAGATGCGACTGAGCTTGCAGCCTCTCTCTGGGAACTTAATTTGGCCTATTTAAACTGAGGCAGGGAGAAAAGGAGGGCAGCGTGAGAAGGGGCAACAAGGAGAGACACGGTGTCTCCTGGAAAAATACTAAACCAACAGAAGAATCTCTTAGCTGAGGAAGAACATTAAAGATCCTGGACTGCATGTACTGCAAAACAGACCTACCATTTTAGCTAAAGCGCACTGGTTATTAGTATCACTAGCTCTATGGAGACAAAATTATTACAAGACTGTAGAACCAGTCATGAAAAGGTAAAAATCAAAGATAATCAGGGTAATATAAATCAGTTTGCAGTACCTATGGTCTAAAGGAAGGGGCTTGTGAAAGGACAGATAAACAGAAAGATACTGCCAGAGATATTATGGATAATAAGCATCTAACAAATGCCAGCCCAAAGAATGGCCTTGGAACTAACAATTCTTGAGTCAGGCATTGTATCCCATCTTGAATGCACTAGTCCTTGCTGCAAATATTAATCAAGTGAAATCTACAAAAGAGTTACAAGACCATTTCCACATAAGGGAGTTTTCACCATTTTTCAAAGGTTGAGAGTCCCAACAAAAGATTTTTCCATGAAGGAACATCAAAGACTTTTTATTCTTCAGAGCTGATCCTCTGCTGAAACTACTGGTAAGGCTGACATTCTGGTTCCTTTGAAGCTGGTGGGAGTTTTACAGTTGATTTCAGAAGCCAAATTTTACCTAGGTACTATTTGAGTGAAAGATGTTTTCATCTTATGAATACCTTAAAGCCAGCTAGGTAATTGCTAGCTAGACCACTACCTTCTTGGCTGGACAGTTGAGACTAATCCAATAAGGAAAGGCTTATATCTGATCTTTTCTGATCCTTCTTAAAAGAAAACATGACAAATTAGTGCAGACCTATTGTTGATAATTCCAGGCAATTTCTGCCAATAGGCAATATACTGTCAATACATAATCCATTAAAAAGGCATTCTGCTTTTGAACATATTAGCAGACTTGAATTTCCTTCGCCCAAAAAGGGCATAATAAAGCAATGATAGAAAATCAAAGGCACTTCCCCTCCCTCCTATAAATTGGCTGCCCTGTGAGGTTTCAATAAAATAAAACCCATCCATTAACATACCTCACTGATTCTTACTCATTTCTACTTTTAGTTACTTTCAACTTCCCTGTTGAGAATAATGGGACCTGACATGTACATGTGAGGGGAAATGTCTCACAGGAAATATCTATACAAGATTAGCTTGGCTTGCTCAGACACCCACAGTAGTACCTGGTATTCAGTTCAGACTGATGAGGTAAATGAGGTTCAGTCTGACTTTTGAGCAAAATTTGACCAGCTTCTTTTACAGCAGAATGAGTGTCCTTCTTCCTACGATTTTTTCTACAAAGTTTGACTCCTGCTGCCCTCGCTGTCCTTTTAAGGTTGAGTGCATTGATTCCTGGTGAACATCTGAAGAATAAGGGCTCAAGTTGAACCTCTTTGCTTCACCTTGGCTGCCTACTTCCTTTGCGACCATCTCCCTCTAATCTCAGTCAGCACAGAATTTTGTGCATGTCCTTACCTGAAGGTCTTAGCTGCCTTTGGTAGAGAGTGAATAGCTGTTCATCTGGTCTCAAAAAGTCCCTTTCACTCAAAGCAGAGATCCTGCAGGTTTCCTGAAACAGAGGGAAGGATACCACTGCAATGACTACCCATCAAGTGCTAGCTGTTTGTGGGAATCCCCTAAGGATCACAAGGATGTGATCTCCTCTTTTGCATTGATCACTAGGCATATTTGGTCACCAGTATCTTTCACTACTTTCTGAGGACTGAATCCAGAGGAAATATAGATATGCATTTAATTTTTACCTGTTTCATGGCTCAAAAAAGGACACAAATCAGCCCCAAGTCCTTATTTCCAGTTTCTGTACACCCATAGATCCAAATAAATTTTAGAAGAAATGTTTTCCCATTTTCTAGAAAATAAAGCTCTCCTAAGACAATTTAAACAAACATCAAGGTAAATTAGGTCGAAGAAACAACTGAGAGCAAATTTACAGACAAGTTGTTGTCATTAAGCAAATCAATTATTGTCATCTCTCTACTGACTAACGCATATGTAACAAATTATGCTGTTGAAATCTGTTTGCAGCTAATAATTTGAAGTACACTTGGAAAGTGCTCAGACAATGTGCAGGTGTAGACAGGTGGAAGAACATGTCAGTGTTTTCAAAACAAAGACTTTTAATCCTTTAAACATGGTGTGCATTCCTGACATGCAACTAGATTGATTTCAAGCACTGAATACTCTTCTTCATTGACTCTGTTTTGAAAGACGCTATCTCAGTTTAAAACATTGCTCACATCTGTACATATGAGTGGTTTGTAGGCTTAATTAAGTAGATGTTTATATATAGGGAGACATGTAGTTTATAAATATTTATATTTATGTTATTATGTATAAGGTTTTAATTTCTTGTGTACCTCTAAAACAGTAACTCCAGCAATGGAGTCTTCTGGAGTCGCTGAAGTAAAATTATGCACCAATTTGTTTAAGCTGATTTTACTTAATAAAACTGTCAGAAATGAACTAAGAGATCTGTGCCAATACACAGAGTGTGGGTCAGGTTTCTATGAACTGAGTACCCACTGCCAAAAGCTCTGTGCCCTTGAGTTGGAGAAAATCCAGAGTAATTCCATTGATTTAATCATGTTATTCCAGATTCACAGCAGGGCAGACCTCGTGTCTGTGGACACAGCACAGAGGAAACATCAGACATTCTGGGGTAAAGTTATTTCCATCTTCTCACCTGCTGACACTCACTTTCCTACAGTCTTGATCAGTGTGCAGATACTTGCTTTTGTACATGCAGCTTTTCTGAAAAAGACAGAGATTCTGGCTAAATGCAGTAAAACATATACTGTTAAAAACATTTGGCCATGTCACCTAAGGGCAATATCTGATTTGGTTGATAGCACTGGTATCATGAACTGATATTACTACCAGTACCTTACTGACAATGAATTTTTAAAATGTTCTAGGTGAAATCAATGTTACTTGAAATTAAAGAATGCTTTTGCTCTTTTAATTATTAGGACATCATGTTACTGGAGATACTGACTTTGTTAAGAGGGTAGGACATGTCTCAAAATGCTGAGAAAATGTGCACCTATGAATAGCACGTAAGTGCAATTGCACTGGCACGTCTTGGTGATCTATACTTTCTGATTCCCATTCCTCTGTTTCTAGTTAAAAATCTCTCTACAACACTGGAAGTGATGTTGACTAATGGTGAGCTCAACCTACCAAAAGCTGGATAACCATTCAAAAAACTTCAGCATAGCACTTTGATCATTCTTTGTGCCAACAGACTCTTCCATTGTTCCATTTTCCTTTTAATGCCTCCAGACCATTAAATTTCTCAAAAGAAGTATTATAACCCCACCATCTTTCTTGTATACCCATAATGATTTCTCAAATTTACAGATAAAATCTCTGGGCTTTTAGATGATTACTTAAAATTTTAGTTAAATATTATGCTTCCAGGTTCCACAAAAAATGCTTTAAACTTGTGAAAAATGTTAATAAAAGCAAGGTAAAAGTATCTGAAAGCAAGTAGCACGATACTATTTTACATTAGCTTTTCTATAATTGCTACTTAAAACACAAAAGATGTTTTACTGATAATCTCATATTAAAAGCACTAATAGATAGCATACTAATGTGCACAGACATGAGTTACCTCATCAAGTCCATCTTACTATTGTGCAACTATAAACATCAGTATGTTATCAGCCTTCTTCTCAGCAGAAATCCAAAACATAACCTCACACTCCTACCTACTATGAAGAAAGTTGACTCTGTCCCAGCCAAAATCAGGACAACAGGAACAAATAGGAGTCCCTGGTTCTTTTAGCTGTAGCCTGAAGATGGTCCATACTTAAACACACACACACACACACATGCACACACAGTCCTGCCGTTAATAGTAACAATGTATTAATTGAGAATAGCTGGATTATAGTATACTGCAGCCATAGCTACTTCTTACTACTGCTGCTGTCTCTCTCACCTGCAAAGGTTATGGTCATCTAGGAGCCATGTGAACGGTCCTAATATCAGAGAACAATCAGTTGGAGAGAAAGTAAAGGCAGAGGGAGAAGAAACTCAATGAGGAGCAGAAGACAGTAGAAAAACCTATTTTGTTATTATATGATGGCAAACTCTGCTAAATCTAAAACACAGTTGTAATTTTTACAGTGAGGGTAAAACTTGGAAATTTTGGAGGAGTTCAGATTCTTAACTTGGGGGGTATGTAAAGCTCAAGGCATTTCTTTCTCTTTTTAAAAAAATATTTATCCAATTATTAATAAATTAATTATTATTAATAAAACCACCTCCAACAAAATCAAAACCCAAAACCCCCAAACAAACAAAA
>NW_010126283.1:0-1671 GCF_000699245.1 Pterocles gutturalis
TAAGTGTCACCCATGAGGACAAAGCGCTGGTAGTATCACACTGCAAGGTCACCATCACTGTCACCCAAGTGCACACAGAGGTGGCAGTAGTAGGCTGTGAGGTCACCATCACTGACACACATTAGCACTCAGCGGTGTCACTACCAGGCTGTGAGCTCACCATCAGTGTCACCCATGACCACACAGCGGTGGCAGTACCAGGTAGTGAGGTCACCATCAGTGTCGCACATGAGCACACAGCGGTGGTAGCAGGACGCTGTGAGGTCACCATCAGTGTCACCCATGAGCACACAGCGGTGGCTGTACCAGGCTGTGGGGTCACTATCTGTGTCACCAATGAGCACACAGAGAAGGCATTAGGAGCCTGTGAGGTCACCATCAGTGTCACAAGCACTGGCTGTACCAGGCTGTGAGGTCACCATCAGTGTCGCCTAGGAGCATGCAGTGGTGGCAGTACCAGGCTGTGAGGTCACCATCAGTGTCACCCATGAGCATACAGTGGTGGCAGTACCAGGCTGTGACGTCACCATCAGTGTCACCCTTGAGCATACAGTGGTGGCAGTACTAGGCTGTTATGTCACCATCAGTGTCACCCATGAGCACCCAGCAGTAGCAGTATCAGGCTGTGAGGTCAACATCAGTGTCTACGCATGAGCACGAGTCGGTGGCAGTACCAGGCTGTGAGGTCACCATCAGTGTCATCAGTGAGGACACAGCGGTGGCATTAGGAGGCTGTGAGGTCAATCATCAGTGTCACCAATAAGCACACAGCGGTGGCAGCAGGAGGCTGTGGGGTCACCAACACTGTCACCCATGAGCACAGAGAGGTTCCAGTAGGATGCTGTGAGGTCACCATCAGTGTCGCACATGAGCACACAGCGGGGGTAGCAGGACGCTGTGAGGTCACCATCAGTGTCGCACATGAGCACACAGCGGGGGTAGCAGGACGCTGTGAGGTCACCATCAGTGTCGCACATGAGCACACAGCGGGGGTAGCAGGACGCTGTGAGGTCACCATCAGTGTCGCACATGAGCACACAGCGGGGGTAGCAGGACGCTGTGAGGTCACCATCAGTGTCGCACATGAGCACACAGCGGGGGTAGCAGGACGCTGTGAGGTCACCATCAGTGTCGCACATGAGCACACAGCGGGGGTAGCAGGACGCTGTGAGGTCACCATCAGTGTCGCACATGAGCACACAGCGGGGGTAGCAGGACGCTGTGAGGTCACCATCAGTGTCGCACATGAGCACACAGCGGGGGTAGCAGGACGCTGTGAGGTCACCATCAGTGTCGCACATGAGCACACAGCGGTGGCAGCAGGAGGCTGTGGGGTCCCCAACACTGTCACCCATCAGCACACAGTGGTGGCAGTACCAGGCTGTCTGATCACCCTCAGTGTCAGCCATGAGCACACAGCGGTGGCAGTACCAGGCTGTGAGGTCACCATCAGTGTCGCACATGAGCACACAGCGGTGGTAGCAGGACGCTGTGAGGTCACCATCAGTATCACCGATGAGCATGCAGCGGTGTCACTACCTGGCTGTGAGGTAACCAGCAATGTAACCCATGAGCACACAACAGTGGCAGTATCAGGCTCTGAGGTCAGCATCAGTGTCACCCATGAGCATACAGCGGTGGCAGTACCAGCTTGTGATCTAACCATCACTG
>NW_010126284.1:0-22417 GCF_000699245.1 Pterocles gutturalis
AAAAGAAAAAACTGCAAATCCCTGTGGTTCGTGTGTCCCCATCCCCGTCCCCCCCAGATGAAGCAGTGCAGGAGCTGCCTGTGGTCCCCTTGGTTGTTTTTAGGGGAGGCTTCACCTTCCCGAGGCCAGGCGTGCCCTGTGGAGGGATGGGGTGCTGAGCCTTCGCCTGCACCCCCAGCCCTGCTGTGCTCTGGGGACACGCTGGGTGGCACAGGTATGGTCGGGGTGCCCAGCGGGCGCCGAGGGAGCCCCCAGGATACCTGCTGCCTGGGCCACTGGCGGGGCGGCTGGTTTGTCCCCCCGGGGGGCAGGGGCAGTGGGACACGCCGCAGCCCAGGTGCCTGGGTTAGTGAACCCGCTGCTTGCGGTTGGTTCCCCCCCACCTTGGCTTGTGATACCTCCTGTAAAAGCAACACCCAAAAAAGTGAAATCTGGCCCCGTGGTGAATTTTCCCTTCCGTTTGCTCTGGTGCTCCAAATGAAGCTGAGTTAAGGACGACGTCTCCTCTTGGCCGAGGAAGGATGCTGGGTCTGGGGCAGGGATCTTTGGATGCACCTTGGAATGGTGGATGGGGGCATGTGCTGGAGCTTCTGGGGAGCTGCAGGGACTGGACCAGCCAGGATTTGTTGCCCTGTTTTTGGTGGGAAAAGGGGATGCACTCGATCAGGGTGTGCATAAGAACACGAGTGAGAGCATCGGGACCTTTCTCCACCAGCACCATGCTGAGAAAGAGGAGGCTGCTGGTGGGCTCGACCCTCATGTAAAGCTGCGTTCAGCAGCAGTGATAGCCAGGGTTTAGGTACAAACCTGGCATTCTGGGAGAGAGGGCTTGCCTTGTGCTCAGTCTTTTCTTCTCTTCAGATGTTCTTGAATAAGAAAAGGCAAAACCCAACAGTGGTGAAGGCCAATGCAAAATGCTTTTTAAACCCAAATGACCGCAAAATCTCTTCTCTTGTCTAAGCTCAGCAGTAGCTGTTGGGAGAGCAGCACAGTCCTGGGCTGGGGGGGCTGCGGGCAGCGATGGCTGTCCCCAGGTCATTGCAATTCACCGAGCAGCAGGGAAGTTGGAGAGAGCGACAGGACCTGCTGCGGCTTTTGCTTCCGCCGGTTCCTCGGTGCTTTTTGCTGTTTGCTTTCCTGTAATACTTCTGTACTTGTACCTCAGCTGGGTTCAAGCTGTTGTTCTGTTGGATTCAAAACCGCTCTCTCCTCAATTTTACACCCTTCCTAAGGGATTTGCCTTAGTTCTGCCTCTGATGTACAAGTGACTTTTTTTCCTGGATGCATATGCTGAGCTAGCCTCCTCCAGAATGTGAATTTCTGGTTAAATACTCCTATATATCAACAGCTTTACAATTGAAAAATAGATTTAAAAAATTATTTCTTTGTTTTCCTTGACAGGTTCCGGTTTGTGAATGCACTCTGCCTCTTACAGAGTTTGTTTAGTAGCTTATTTGAATGATATTTTATCGAAACGACTTGGAATTTTAAATTTACTCCTCTTTTGTCCTTTTTAATATACTAATATGTTGCATCTTGCTTTAAAGGGCCTGTGAAGCATGATCTCAGCTCTTCAGAAAGTGTCCTGCCTTTCACTAATATTTTTCATGGTTGTGAGCTTCCTTCTTATTTGGTGGCTTGTTTTTTGGTTTTTTTTCTAGCAGAGGGAAGATTGGCCAACAAACATGTTCTGAAAGACACGTTTATCTTTTAGAAAAACACCAACAGTGACCAAACAAGCAGGCAGCCGCACCCATCCAGCAGTATGATTTCTTATCTTGGAGCTCAACTCGTAATTCTGATGGCTCCTTACTTTTATTTTATCACCATTTTAAAAAGCAAGTAGTTCTCTTAGCTAAGCTATTCCCCTGGCTGCTGGGCTGAAGAGCGTTGCAGGTGTGTCATTAACTCTTCTGAGGTCCTTCTCTCTCTCTTACATCACCCTGAGCTGCAGGACCCCGCAGCCTTACCTACAGGCTGCTTTTTTTTTTTTCCTGATGCGCAGAAAACAGGGAGATGCTTCAGAATATCTCCTGCTGGCAGATCTCACCTTTGATGCGAGCGATAGCGTTTCACCAGCTGGGTTTTGCAAAACATCATCATGTCGACTCTGTAGAGCTGGAAGGAACGTTTCAGGCTGCGTTTTGCATAGATGCTCTCAGATGTGAGGTTTCACTGCCTGAGCGTTACATGTGTTTTTCCTGTCACGGGGCAGTCTGTCTCCCTGAGTCGTCATGTTGCTGAGAGCAACCGGGGAGCGAAAGCAGGGGCAGGGGGAGAGAGGGCTGCCTTCAGCCTTTCTTCAGCAGCCCCTGCCACAGTCTTCTGTGGTTTAATAAGAGGGTTGTACAGGATATTTTTCTCACAGCAAAACCTCTTTCTTACCCTTTTTTTTTTTTTTTTTTTTTGAATTAACGTCACCCTGAAGAGTGTGTGTTAAGATTGACTTTGAAACTCAAAGGCTGTTAGTCTTTCACAGCCGCACTGGAGCAGTTCCTGTGCTTTCCTTTCCTGCATTATAATAACAGGAGAGAGTAGTTCAGCTCCCACAGCTCAAGCTGTCACAAGGACACATCTATACTCTGCAAACAAGCTTTCCCCTTCCTATCTTTTCCTTGCTTTGGCAGTGCTGTATGCCTGGGTCTCCATACCTGGGGCGAATCTCCATTCTCTCCTTGCGCTTCCTCCCTGTGCGGGACAGAGAAATCCCTTTGCAGGTGGCTGGAAAAACCCCACCCAAGCAAACCTGCAGCTGCTCTGCAAGGAACAGCCCCAGAGGTGCTGAAGCCACGGTGCTAGCGGTGGAGCTTTGCAGCAGGGTGGCGTGCTGCTTTGTCAGCCTGCGGTGCTCCCAGCTGTCTGTTTCACTGTGTAGGTGGGTGGTTTTGGGGACTGGCCCATGCCATGCTGCAGATCGCTCAGCATGGCAGTGCAGTAGCTGCTGTGTGATGGACGGCAGGTCTCTAGCATGAGCAAGATAATCTCCCATGCTGAGGTCAGCAATCTTGGCCGATTTGCTACGATACACCTTCCTGTTTTACGTAGCAGTGGGTACTTCTAAAACAACTATTCAGACTCGAGAGCTTGCTCCCTGATTTTGGAGGTGGATGGGTGCTCTCCTTAGCTGTGCATTTGCTGTGACACCCTCAGCATCAAGTATTTGCAGAGGGACCGGTGCAGATTCCCCTCCCCGAGCGTCTGCCTGAGCACCAGCTGTGCTTCCCAGCTTGGCATCCCACAGGCTTGCTCCTGCGCGTGCCATGCGCCTCTGTGCTGCGGGAGAGCTAAATTGGGGCCGGAAGAGAGCTGGCTAGGGGCCTGCGTGTTCCTAGAAAGATATTGATTGTCCTGGACAGTTCGGGTTTGTTTCTTTTGTTTCCCTGGCTCTCATCACGGGGTTGGTCTCGTTAGGGCAGCAGCTCGTTGGAGGATGGAGAAACGGCGCAAGCTTTGGGCTGAGGCTGGAGCCGTGCCATCCCAGCCTGCCTCTCTGGAGTGTGAAGTCTGGAGCAGCCTGCCTGGTAATTCCATTAACGGGAGCCTACTGCTGGAGAGATCAGTGTCATTCCAGGGTAGAGCTCGTGCCTGGGCTCCAGGGGAGAGGATTTGCTGGTTCTGTGTGTGTGCTGCTGTGGGTAGCGTACCCCTGAATTGCCCACGCGTCAGCGGATGCTTAAAAGTCTAGATGTCAGTGTCAAGACTGGGCAGTGATGAAAAAAAATCACTGCTAAATCTGCATGTGAAGAAATCCTTAGCTCCAGAGCCTAGCTGTCTCTTTGCAGTGGGTTTTGACAGGAATGAAAGTTTCCTGCTTCACTCCTGACATGCAGGATGGTGCAGAGCTGAGCAGCCAGCCTTGGTGAGATATACACAGAGAACTTGTTCTGGCTGTAATAGATGCAGAGCAAGAACGATATGCTGTGTATATCGCACCAGAAAGCCTGCGAGCACATCAGAGCTAGCCACCACAACTGCAAGTAGCACAAGCTCCCCCATGTTTTTGGGCGTTGTGGTCCACACGTGAATTCAGGGGTTACTGTACTGGCCAGCTGTTTTCTCAGTTCAGTTTCTTTTTTTTTTTTTTTTTTTTTGCAGACCACATCCTCCTGTTAGCACTTGTATAATACCCTCGTGGCACCATCAGCAAGTCTTGCATTGAAAAGGAGTGGTTAATTGGGATATTTTTAGCTCTCCTTGTGGCTTGGATCCTGGAAATCAAGCACAGGAGCCAGCACCGTCCAGCTTTATGCAGAGGAGTTTCCCATCCCGTAGGCAGCTGCCCAGCAGTTGCGTCTGGCAGGGTGGGAGCTCACAGTGCCGATGAACCCTGGTGCTGTGGTACCCCAAAAACGAGGTGCAGGATTCTCCTTGTGGGAAACTACTTGTCATCAGTCCGGGGAGGGGGACAAAAGGGTGCATGAAGTGGAAGCAGGCGCCAGGGATGCTCAGCCCGCTGTATGTCCCCATCACGCCAGCTTTACCCGTGTGTCCATCGGTACAAATCTGATCCCTGTAGGATTTGGGGGCCCTGCTGGCATGCTGACAAGCAGGATTAAAGCCAGCTTGCTCAGAAATGCTCGCTTACTGGTGTATTCAGCAGCTTGCTGATGCCTCCTCTGCTGCCAGAGGTGGGGGGGAGATTTGCTTGTTCAGCAAAGTGGGGTGCACGCTTTGCCGGTGACCTAGCAGCAGCTGGGACAGCCGTCCAGAGCCCCCAGCTCAGGCATCTCTCACTTCTCCTTGCTGTAGCCATGCAGATGTGCCTGGCACATGCTTTGGGCCAGCTTCCTCGCCAGAAATCAGCGGGATCTCATTGAGACTTGGCTCAAGTTTTTAAATCTCCTGCCTCCCCTTCCCTTCAGTTCTGTTCCCTAATCGGCGAGGGTCACGCTTGGCATGCCTTTCCCAGGCTGCCAAAGCTGCAGCCGGCCAGGCGCGTGGAGCGCGTGCTGTGGAAGCCCACCCAGCAGTTGCCGTGACCAAGCCCGTGAGAGCCGTGGTGCCGCTCACCGCCGCGGCGGCAGGATGTTGGGAGGATGCAGGTATAGGTCCGAGCTAGTGCAGTTGCTTTTTTTTTTTTTTTTTAAATTTCCCCCATTTGCATCATAGCTGACTGCCTCAGTTTTGGTTTAGTAGTGTGGTTTTCTCTGCCCAAGATAAGATTTCTGAGTGTCTTGTTTCCTGCTCTCTGACATCTGACTGAGCCTTGAGCAGAGCAAAGTTGCACCGACAGCGAATTGTGGATCTTGTCGGACATTTCAGTACAGAGCAGATGAGGAGGGGACAGGTAAGAAAATGACCTGCATGTTTAGAAATCTAATTTCTTGAAAAATGTTGTGTCTGTGGTGTCTTGTTCTTACTGTTTCTCTCTCCCCTCCTCTCTCGGTTCCGTGAATCAGAACCAGCGGTGGGAGCGCCGCTGTCGGAATGGGGGGGACTTCTCAGGGAGGGTGTGATATGTTCGTTTCCTCTGGGTGGTAATAAAGTGGGTCAGAAGTGGTGTGTGTTCTGTTGCTGCTGATCCCAGTGCTAACCAGATAAAGTTACTGAAATGTATCAAAGCATCACTGTTTCCTTTGCTCCCTGACTTGCTGCATGAGTTTCACAGGGAAGCCTGTATCTGAGCTGCAGAGCACTGATATACTTGATGGCTCCTCTGGCCAAGACAAGCCATCCTTGCCACCTTGGGACAACAGTTTGCGTGGCCCAGTGCTGAATTTGTTCTTTACCAAAATATTTTTGAGCTACGTCTGCATCCCCATCTGGCTTGGTGAACAGCTGGCAGGCAGCTGTCCCAGCAGGGCTGGGGAGGAACAGCCTGAGCCGCTGTCGGCTGATGCCCGTCGCACTGCTCCCTAGGAGAAGGGGCTGGTGGGACCTTCGCTTGGCCTCCTGGAGACTCCACGCCTGTTTGCTCTCCATGTCTAAAGGCTGAGCAAATGGAGCCTGATAACATTGTCCTTCTGACTGCCTGGAGCTTGTGGTGTAAATCCCACAGCAGGCTCTGCGGGTCGTCATCTGAGGATGCTGAGCAGTGCTGGAGATACTTTGAAGAGCACAATATTTTGGGAGGGATGTTGCCTTCGTGCTGCGCTCTAGCAGGATGCCTGTGGAAAAGCCATGAGCGACTGGGTTTGGCGTTAATTCACGTTGTGGTATCAGCGAGTCAGCTCTTCCGGGTTCTCCCTGAGTTTTTGAGGCTGGAGACCTGATGCTGCGTCTGCTGAGCTCAGAGGGGTGACCTGATGGCTGGGCTTCAGTGCGTCTGTGTGGGGAGGAGATCTGTCTGGAGGCTGCTCAGGGTCTCCCATAGTGCGAGAGAAAGGATGCTGTGAGATCCAGCGGGTGGAATTTGAAGTTGCATTGGGAGTGGGAAGATAGGTAACATCTAGCTGAGAAAACCAATAAGCTTCAGAAGACCTTAACGTTGAAGGGGTTGAACTTGTTTTCAGTTGACATGTTTAGAATGAGATTAGCTGCCTCTTAAAGTGGGGTGCTGTAATCCCGCTTCCGTGGAAAAAATTGCACGGTGCATGTGTTGAGACAAGGGGCGGACTAGGCTCGGCAAGCGCTTGCGTTTGGGCTCAGCCTGTAAATCCCCTCATTTATTCTCACCTTTTGCAGACTGGTGAGAGCAGAGGGAGCTTTTTTTCCTGTAGTGCTGCCCTCACTGTGCTTTTAATGCCCAAGGCTCTGGATGGAAATCATTGTTGTCCTGCCCTCCTGTGTGCCAGTGCGTGGTCCAGCGGCAGCCTGAGATTTTCCTTCCAGCCCAGGCTGGAGGGAACAGGAGGGAGACGGCGGGGGGGGGTCTCTGCCCCTCTTTGGCAGTGGTGGACTGTTGTCAGCTCCCTGTATGACTAAGGAAACAGTTTTCCAAGTCATCTGTTGGGATTTACAGAGATCTCTTCCCTTACCGCTGTCCTGCCTTGGGCACGGGTGCCAGATGGATCTCCACTGACCTCTTCCTGGGGCACGTCAAAGCCGGTCAGTCCTTGGGGGGCTCAGCAGTTGTCTCCTGCAGAGTGCTGGACCTCACACGAGAGCAGCTGGCTGGACAGAAAGGAAGAGGGGCGATTGCCTCTCCAGCCCTCGCCTGGGAAACACATCCCTGGTCTTCAGTCTGTTGCTCAAACGGTGCTGCTTGGTCTGTGTTGTCCAACTGATGGAAGTGGCAGGCTTTGAAATGAAAAGGTTGAGTTAGCTGCTGTCCTGCTGGAGCTGATCAAGCATGAATTTAGCTCTTCTTTTATTTCCAGAAATTATATTAAGAAATGAGCGAAAGAGGCTGTGCCCAGGGGCTGCTCCTGCTGCAGATGTCTGCTTGCAAAGCTGCGTTGCGGAGCAATTCTTTCTGGTGCTGCAAAGCTGGTGGGGCAAGCAGAGCTGTGGCACGGGCCAGGGAGACCTCTGGGGAGGTGCAGCCGCAGGGCTGGCTTGATTGCTTTGGAAGCTCGTCTTTTGAGCCAGGCACGGGCATCGCTACCATCTGTTACCAGTGGTCACTTGTGTCTTGGTGCGTGCAGTGAGCTGCTGCTTTGTGTGAGCCGAGGAGCCGTGCTCTGCTCTAAGTCCCACTGCTGGGAGGTGGCGTGCAGGTGACTGAAAGGTCCCTGGCATGAATGTCGCATGTGTGATGGCTCTTGTGTCCTGCCTAGCATGAGCTCTGCAGTTACAGCTAGTTTGGAAACTCTGTAAAAATTGGCCTGAATTCATCCATTGTGGTTTGTTTGTTTGTTTTCCTTAAAACTTAAGATCAATTTCTGCAAAGGTGAAAGCTAGAACTTTGTAATAAAGTCCATGCTTTTTTTAAGGATGCTTTGGGCTATTTCTGGGGTGTGCATGTGCTCTGCATGGTAACCGCTATCAGGAGAACTGAGACTGGGGAAGTTGGAGATGCGCAGCTGGTTAAACGATTTTAATGCCATGGAAACTCCGTTTGAGTAGCTTTGTGCTTTTTCTGGTGGGGGAAAAAAAAAGTGCATTAAGTGGAGGAGCAACTCTGGGTGTTTCTGTGAAGGGTGTTTAAAGGAGACTTGACTGTGAAGGTTCCCATTGTGCCCGTCTGCCTGTGCCGGGAGCTGGCGGGGTTGGTGCCAGCGCAGCGGTGATGGCAAGGCTGGCCTGGGGGCCCTGAGGCAGCTCCACCCGGAGCTGATGTGACTAATGCTGCGTGAACCTAGAAAAACAAGGGGGGACTAGCTCTGCCTCCTTCATCTCCGTGAGGAGCTCTGTCAGACCTCCCCCAGGACAGCGTGGTGGCGGGTGCTCTGTTAGCTGGGGCTGGTGCTCCTGCTGGTTTTGGAGGGAGGGTGGCTGGCTGGGGTGTGAACTCTTGTGCTGGCAGCCCCTCCAGTACCCTTGGCTGCACCTGGGGCTGTCAGAACCCCTCCATCCACCCCTGTGCTGGAGGAGAAGCGGGATGGAGGTGGGGGGTCTCGGGCCACCGCGCGCTGGGGACAAGGCAGCCTGTGGGGACCACGCAGGGCTGTGCCGCGCTCTCCCTCCCTGCTCCTGGGGGTCTTGCGGGAGGTCACATCTCGGGATGGAGGGCTGGCTTAGAGTTTGAGCCTGGGCATCTCTTTTTCTGTCCTTATTTTCCATGCTTTCTCTGCAAGGATTGGAAAATCCCTTCTACGGGCTGCCGTGACAGCCTCAGAAATGTCCAGATGGATTTGAACTTTGGCGCTGCAAAGGGCTTTGCATATTTATTTTCAGCATCCTGCTGTCTGCTTTGCTTAAGAGCTTTTGCTGGATCCTTCACATATGCTTGTCCTTGCTCCTCTTCTCTGAAAACCATTTGAGAACACCCTTCAGCTATGGCAAAACATGCAAAAAAAAAAAAAAAATCCCCAAACCTCTTGGATAAATTTTGTTTTACCGCTGTTCCTTGGAAAGCTGCGAGGCTTGCATAGCTGCAGCGTGTTGCTGTTTGTGTGCATCAGCCTGGTTTGGATTCCTCAGGTGGCACTTCACCAGGCTGTTTTGGATGGGTCGTTAGAAAAGTGAGTGTCTGGGCATGTTCGGCAGTGAAAGGAGCTGTTGAAGGGGTTTTTAACTGACTTACAGCTGTGCAAAGGCAAAGCTATGATGGGTAGAAGCATCGTAGCTTGAAAGCCAGATGTACCACTGTGCTGTCTTTCTGAGGTCGTGCTTCCCATCAGCTTTAGCTGATCTCAGGCTGTTCTTCTGCCAGAAATCCTTCCCCTGTATTTTGTTCTTTCTGGGATGGCTTCCAGTTGGATCAAGCAAACGATGGTGGCTACCACAAGCGCAGAGATGACAGGGGTGTGTAGAAGGGGAAGGAGGGAAAGGCAGGACTGTCTGTTTTGGCAGCAAAGGGTAGTTTTGGATCAGTTGAGCTGATGAGCATGTAGGAGTGGGCACGGTGTGCTGAAGGGCAGCCGTGTAGCCCTGGTGGAGCGTGTCCTGCCTCCACCCGTTGCCCTCCCTGCAAAGGAGGGGTAAGGATTGCAGATGGCATTAATATTTCTGGGAGGCTGTGGTGCTGGTGGAGTCCTTTGAGGTGCACTGCCCACTGACAGCTTCCTGTGCCTGCTGACAGCGTTCAGCTTCCCGGTTAGCCCGGGGAGGCATCCCCCTGGGAGGACTTTGAGCACAGCTTTTAAATAAAATCTTCTGAACGTATCAAGGAGAATATTAGATTGAATACAAGGGAGAAACTTTCTGCGACGACGGTGGTGATGCACTGGCCCAGGTTGCCCAGAGAAGCTGTGGATGCCCTGTTGTTGAAGTGTGGTTGGGTGGGACTTCGAGCAACTTGGGCTACTGCAAGCTGTCCCTGCCCATAGCAGGGATCTTTAAAAGGTCCCTTCGACCCAAAGCACTCTGTGATTTTATGACTTCTCTGCCTGCTTTAAACCAGGGCCTGGTGTGTTGGTGCCTCTGTGGGAGGGAGCAGGACAGATCCTGCTGTCCCGTTCTCCTCCAGCCATAAGGGCAGGGGTGGGTTTATCTTCTGTCCTGACTTGTTATAAACATTTATCTGACCCATCTTGGGCTGGAGAGCTGTTGTGTTGGGTGCTCATTGCAAGTACGTTATTGCCTGGACAATGACTTCTCGAGGTCTGTTGGCTGGGGAGCTGGTGTGTTTTGTAGCTCTGTCGATGCAACAGCCGTATCGGAGGAGTTCATTGTATGTGTTTGTGTCAAAGGGAGCTCTGCATCTTCCCCTTCAAAGCAGCACCAGCACAGACACCTGGCCTTGCCGCCCGTTGTGGGGGGTCAGAGCTATTTGCTTCAGTTTGAAGTCGCTGCTGTTGCAGGATCGTCACAGGATGGGGGGAGAGAATTAGCATAAGCCTCTTAAAGAAAACTATTCTTTCTCAAAGCTGGCAGGAAACATCCCATCCCCCTATCGAGGCTTCACAGTAGGGTTTATTTTGTGGTGGGTGTATCTGCTCATGACAGGGGCATTCGCAAAGCTGCAGGGTCAGGCTTGGGGTCTGGCAGGTCCCCTAAGGTGGTGTGCCTGCTCTCTGGGCCAGTGCCACCCTTCTCCTCTGCTGCTGGTGGTGTGGGGACCCTTCTGTTCACTTCTCCGTGCAGAGCCCTCCTGTTGCCCTGCCCCATCCTTCTGCTTGCGCCCTTCGCTCCTCATCGTGTGGTGCTTCCTTCTCCCTTTGTAGGTCACCCGGTGTTGCTCAGTGTTCTGCCCCTGTGCTTCATAACTGTTTAAAAATCTCTAGTGAACTTTTACGTGCTGCATTAGATGAAATGAGACATTATTGTGTCTCTGCAGCGCTAGTTCAGTCTGCCAGCAAACGGCGTGTCACAATGCCGTGGTCAAGGGCAGGAGGAGGTCGCTGGGGTGGTGGCACAGAGAAATGCAGATTTTGGTGGACAAGCTGGAGCTGCAGGAAAGCAGCAGAGGAGCTTTGCTGTTTTGGGTGTGTCATCCCCACTTTGCATTGCCCAGAGCCTGGTTGTTTCTCAGGGAGGAGCAGCCCTGGGGCAAGCGATGCCGCTGGGCACTGCGGGGAGGGAGTTTGGGAATAGGAGGCTGGTTCCCTGGCACTCAGCTGTGTTTCCAGACCGTCTGGCTGCTGTGGGACAGAATGCTTTGTCCGAGAGCTGTGGTTGCTTTGGGAAGGCAGGCCAGGCCACCTTCACATGGGTTTGATTAAATCCAGCAGCACTTAGAGAAGCTGCAAGCATCTCTGTTTGCCTTGCTCAGCAGTACCGGGAGGTGAGGAGTTTGCACTGTGCCGGTGATGTTTCCACAATGGCGTCTAATAGCAGCAACCTCGCTGAGAAAGTTGTTAGAGGAAAAAGGAGCTGGAGGAGGAAGGGAGAAAAGGTTGTCTGCAAGGGCCGACGTGCCGAGCCCTGGTGTAGGAGGGGGTTGATGCCAAAGCAGATAAAGTCCCACAAAGCTCATGCAGCCCCTTTAGATGTAAAGCCATGTGAAGCTACGGTATGAATTTCCTTGCTGGGGAGGAAAGTTGTCTTTCCTTGCTTTTAGAAATAATCTGCCACTGAAGATTATTAGCCAGTTATTTTTGTCTTTGTAGAGACTTTCTGTTCCACTGCAGAATGGTGTTCAGTTACTGGCTTCAAAAGAAAACCAGAAGACCCTCCTGGAGGTGCATAACACAAGTCAGTAACTCTAGTGTTTCGGCTACAATGGTAATGTAAAGCAAGAGGGAGAGCAATTATAAATGGTGATTGAAAATCTGTGCTTGAGGCTGGAAGCCAAGGTCTGTGCTGTGGTCTTGTGGTCTTCAGCATTGTTTTCATCCTTAGAAATGCCTTCACCCTTCCATATTGGAAAAGGAGAAAGGGGAAGATGGGGGGCTGAATGGATGATGGGTTTGCTTAGTACCAGCTGGCAACGGCTGACATCTGTGAGTCACCCGCAGAGACGAGGGAAAACAGGCAAGTCTCTTTTTTCTCAGTCCAAGGTAAACCGGTGTGCTGCATGAGTGAGTTTTCTCGCAGTTTGTAACGAGGTCTAGTTGGCAGGAAATGCGTGAGATGTTGTCGGGCTGATGCTGTACCTCCCACTTGCCAATTTCGTGCTTTGACTAGAGACGTTGTCCCTCCGTTTCCTTACCTCCCCCTGCTTCCAAACCCTCTCTCCATTACACCGTGCTTGAGGATGGTTGTTAATCCACACTATTCATTGCTGTCCCCAAACTGTTGCATGAACAGATGGGAAAAGCAAAACAGGATTCTCTGTGGTGATCTTTGCTTCAGTTGTAACATCTCCTTACAGCTGGTTCTTTTTTCCAGCAAAATATCTTTTCTGACACCTCTTCTTCAGCACACAGCGCTTGCCTGCAGCAAGGTGTTTCTGCAGCCTGCAGAAGCAATTGCTGTCACAGCCTCTGCTCGGTGCTGCTGGATGTCTTTTGTGTGACAAATGTACAAAAGCTTTAAAAAGCAATCTGGGGGAAATATAAAACCATTTATATTATGAAACCATAATGACAAATCAATAATAATAATAATGAAAAAATGGAAGCAGCCTGGCTCTGACATCAGACGGCATTTATCTGCTCTGCAAACTAGAAGACTTGTGCAAGTCCTGCGGAGCGGGAGATCTTCATCAGCACTTCAGGGACAGGAGGAGGGGAGCTGCACCCGTCACTGCTTCTGTCCTGTTTATCAGCCTCCTTTCTGCCCTCTGCTTAGATGTGAACTGCAGTGCATTGACTGTTGAGGAGGCTTTGCTGAACAACCAACCTTGATCTGGGACTCACGGTCTTGCCTTTTCCCTTGGCTTCCCTCTGTGATGTTGGAGAGGTCTCCTGCAGCCGCGTGCCGGTACCTCCGCTGCGGTCCCAGGGCTGGGCAGGAGCGTGCAGGCAGGGATCTCACACTCTCCCATCTCTCGTGAGGTTGCCTTGGCATCCTTCCCCTTCACCAGCCAGTTCTTATGAATGTCACTAATTACTGTTCTCTCCAGCGCTTACAGGATTTGCCAGTTCCATGTGCCGATGGGGATTGTGTTCTGGCTCCGTGTCGGTGCCGGAAGAGAAGCTGATGCTCTGACCATGCCTGTTTGTCGTGCTCCTGGCGAGGGTGAGAGGCTCTGTGCGTGTCCAGGAGTGCAGTGTGCGCGGGGTTTGCCCTGTGGGTGTGGACTGACAGATACCGTGGGACAGACCGCTCCGCAGTGAGTCGTTTTTTTCCATCCAGACACGTTGTGAAAGCACCCAGGCAGAAGGTGAGGTTTGTGCTTAGTCTCGATTGGAAAACACAGCGTCACTGCAGAGCAGCTGGCGCAGGCACAGCCTTCTCCTCCCCTAGCACGCGCTGGGGAATCCTGGTCCAGCTCACGGCTGCACGTGCTGCTGCCGTGCCCGCCTGCTTTGCTGGCCTTTGGTGGCTCCCTGTGGCGTGCGGCTGCCTCCCGTCCTGAGGGGGGGTGGGAGGAAGCTGGTTTTGTGTTGGTTTCTGACCATGAGCAAATCTGTTGTTTTCTTAACATACGGCAAGAACAGCCTGTGGCAGCTGATTCCTCCCTGGGTAATTGCTGCTCTGCTCTGCCACAGATTGTTCTCGGAAGCAGGGCAGTAGTGCCTCTGCTGCGCTGCCCGGCGCGTCCTTCTGCCCGAGTTATTGGATGGATTTATTGCTTTAAGGCATCCGCGCTCAACTGGGGGATCTCACCTGCGCTCTGTGCGGCTGTCTGGCGCTGGGTAAGTGGATTGCCCGAGTCTGTTGTAGGCACTGAGATGCCAGACGTGTGCTTTCAGCGATGCCCTCGCTGTGCTGCCAGCAGCTCTGCTTGCGCCTCCGTTTCAATTCCTGCGTCACTTCGAGGAGGGGATAATGTAGGGCTGGGTTGCAGATGACTTTTTTATTAACTGGAATTACGTTCCCAGCTGACCAGAGGTGTGTGCACCCACTGGAACTGGAGTTGCGATTTGTGGTGGCTCAGGGGAGGTCTGAGAAGCAGGAAGATGGACGCTGCTGTGGGAGCGTTGAGGGACGAGGAGGGATTGGCCTGGCACGCTGAGCTCGAGCCTTCAGCTTGCTGCAGGAGCAAAAGAAGCTCCTTCTGCAAATGTCCAACCCTGATGGATCCCATCCCAAAATGGCATTGCCGTGCATGTGGCCTGCGTGGCCCCTTTGATGGTAGGAGAACAGCATCTGCACGAAGCTTTCCTTATCCCTAAGCAAGTGAAATGGATTCGTTATGGAAAGCGATCTTTCTTGAAAACCTGGTTCATCCAGGGCTGGCTGGGCGTCCTGGCAAATGCGCTGGAAGAGCCGGAGTCAGGGTGGAGCTGTTTCCACCTCATTTCCCAGGGTTTCCCGGGGTTTATCGCACCGTGCAAGCAGACGTGCTCTCTACGCTGGAGCTGAAAGCAGAGCTGGTCAGCAGGGCACCGCCTGTGCTCGCCTTCCCATTGGACTTTCCTTTCCTTCAGTTAATTTTCTAGCGTGAAAGCCCTCTTTTTGAAGGAGAACCGCAACGAGACAGGGAACAGCAAAGGTAGGAGTGCCTCCGTTTGCTAGCAGGCTGTCGCAGGTGTGTCTGCGTCGGCGGGAGCCAGCCCTGAGGCAGTGCCCCAGTCTCCTGGTGACTCCCGTGGCAGAAGCCCAAGTCGCTCTCCGACATACCTGAACCGCAGTGAATTTCCAGTAACAGAGTTTCGCCTCCTGCGGTGGCTGCGTAGGGAGCGGTGTGTCATCCTCCTCCTCCCGTACGGGTTACGAGCAGCTCAGTTCCCAGGGGTGCAGGCAAGGGCTGGTGGTGGCACTTCTCTTCCACCTGTTTTGGTGGAAAGTTGATTTACTCCAACACCCTCAACCCTACCTCTCTCCTTTTTTCCCCTCTAGTTTTTTTGAGATGGGACAAGTCACAGTAGTTGCAGCTGTCTGTCTGTTGAGTTTGATGAGATTCTCATGCAAATCTGGAGGCTGAGTTGTTCTCCTGGCAGGTCTGTGTGCATGCATTATCCACGGCTTCGTTGTACTGGGAAGGGATCTATTTTCTGAAACGCGGTTTATTTTTAGTCAAGGCTTTCCCTGTCTAACTGGCAAAAGTTCAGCATTTGCAGCACAATTTGCAGAAGAAGCTATTTCACCAAATACTCAGTCTGGGGGAAGGGAGAGGAAGTGTTGCATTAGCTAGCGAAAAGGCTAAATGCTGACTCGAGAATATAGCTGTTGGCGCTGCCGTGGGAGCGTAAGGATGGGTAATGCAAGGTGAGAAGGGCGTTGTGTTCGCTGCAGCGGATAATTCCATCTGGGTTGCTCCTTCTTCCTCGCGACGCCTGCCAGAGAGGTTAACCAGCAGTGGACGGATGGGAACGGCTGTTCGAGGTCGCCAGCATTTTGGCCTGACCCCGAGCGGGGGGTTAGCAACCACCTTACCCCCAGCGTCCGCGGGAAGGGTCCGGCCGTGCTGTGCACTGCGCCGTTGTGCTGTGCCTGAGCTTGGGGCCGGAGGAGGCTCGCCGAGGGTCGAGCTTTGAGATGATGGCGTGCCCGTGTGTGAGCACTCGTCAGACACCCTGAAACAAAGAGGGTGGCACGTGGGACGGCTTGGGGCAGCGCTGCAGCTGTCCCCTCCTCTCCTCCCCTCTAGGGACAAGCTGTCTCCATGCATCTCATGGCTTTTACTAGCTGCTCCACACCAGGGTCTGGAACTGGCTTCTCAGTCGGAGGGGCAGATATCTTCTCCTCTTGTTCTTGCACCTCCCCTGACCTTTCCACCGCGCTCTTTGCGAGGCGTCTCTGTTAGCGCTCGCTGCCACTGCTGCAAACACCAGCCCTCTGAGCGTGACACCAGGAGCGGGTGACTGTGTTCAAAGCCTTTGACGCTTACGGTGAGGCTTGGCTCCACGTGTGGGCACATCAAGGAGTTGGTTGCTGCTGTAGCTTTCCACCGCGCTCTTTGCGAGGCGTCTCTGTTAGCGCTCGCTGCCACTGCTGCAAACACCAGCCCTCTGAGCGTGACACCAGGAGCGGGTGACTGTGTTCAAAGCCTTTGACGCTTACGGTGAGGCTTGGCTCCACGTGTGGGCACATCAAGGAGTTGGTTGCTGCTGTAGGCCCTTTGTGTTCAAAGCCTTTGATGCTTACAGTGAGGCTTGGCTCCACGTGTGCGCACATCAAGGAGTTGGTTGCTGCTGTAGGTTAACTTCTGCAGTTTGCTTTATCCTTTTTTTTTTCCCCCCCACTTACAGCAGACTATTGCAGGGCACCTTTGTCACGGTTCCATTAAGAAACAAGGAGAAATTGTTGATTCTCAATTTTCTTCTGAACGTTTGGAAGCCAGAAGAAAGGGGAAGTAGAACGAGGGTTTTCGGTGTATTCTGCATTCGGTCCAAGTGGGAATACATTGCCTGCAGGTGACAGAGCTGTATCCTTGTGAATGAGGTGGGGGGTGGAACTTTTACATGCTGTTTCAGTCACTGCGGTAGAAGCACCATGAGAATCAAGGTGTGAGCACCCATCCGCTGCCTAGAGCAGTAATCTTCCCGGGGGAATTAAGATTAAATTAGATCATTTAACCTGTTAAAATAATTTATGCAGTGGGGGAAGTCTCTGCCACCTCCTGCTGAGCTTCCTGAGAAGACTGGGAGAAATTAAGTGCTGAAACCAACCCTCTTCTCTCTTGGGGACGGGGCTTATGTTTTCCTAAGACCTGTTATTATCTTCCTGTTGAAAAACCATCTGTATCAGCTGATAAATTAGGATTGTTATAGCGACTCATTTTCCCCTGTTTCCCTGGGGACTTGCTCTTTGCAAACCCATTTGCAAATCCCCTGTCTGTGTGGGATGCAGAACATCTTGCACGTGTCCCAGCATTGCTGCAGCGGTTGGCCTTGTGCTTGCCGTACCCCTGATGACCTGTGAATATAGAGGTTTCGTCAGTTTGAAGCTTTTCCTTAGGGAAAGTTTGTGGGTGGTTGTTTTTTGTGTTGTCCTTCTTTCTTTTTCCTTACATTGCTAATTATTTCAAGGGAACTCCTATCTTATCAGTGCTTTCTCCCTGAGAGGTATTTCTCTTCCTCTCTGTCTCTTGCCCTCGGCGGTCAGAAGAACCCTGGTATGTTAGGAGAGCCAGTCTCTACTTTAGATGGCCTGAAGCACTTGACTGTTCAGCTCAGTTTCCTTTTGCAGTGGCTTGTTATGAAATGAGCGGGAATGTCAGGGCATCCCTGGGTCAGCTTTCCTTCTGACCCCTGGCTGAAAGCACAGGAGGGTTTTGCTCCAGCAGGTGGGTGCTTGGAGGAGGAGGTGTGCACCTCGAGCTTTGAGTGCTCTGATAGGAAAATATTTCTCCTATCGGTGAATTTTTGCTGATATAGTTGAACTACGCTTAAAGTATGTGGGTATACATTGTAATCTGCTGGTGGAGACGCTGTGAAAATATCCGTCCTGGCTTGGACCGAAGGTGCAGTTGAACTGCTGGTGCCCACAGCAATGCCCTGTCTGCACTGGGGTGGAGGACCTGCTCTGGAAGGAGCTGGGTGGAAGCTGAGCAGCCTGATTCAAGGCTCCATCTGCTCCAGCCTGACCTTTTGTCTTGCACATGTGCTGGGTTTGGAGCAGGCTGAGAGCTGCCCTGGGCTGGCAGCCTCCAGCGCCAGTAGTCGGGCAGGGGAGGAGCAGCCACGTCTGCGGCTGAATGCTGACCCCCAGGTCTGCAGGGGCGGTTCGGCGGTGGGAAGGCTGTCTCCGGGCTACCTGTGGTGCAGGACGGAGCTGACTTTGCAAGGCTCAGATCACCGTTTTACAAACCTTTGCACAGATGAGCAGTTGTGGCATGCGGATCTGCTCCTTGGGCATTTCACAGCTTGTGGTTACCCAGCCCTCTGAGCATCACAGCTCCAATTTAAGTGTCTTTCCATTTACTGTCGCATGCAGAGATCTCACGTAGCCCTCGTGAAGGGTCAGCCTGTCTAAATTGCTGCTTATCCCTTGAGGTTGGTCTGCGTTGCTCTGTAATTACTTGCCATGCATCGCACGCTTCCCAGCAGCTTTCGCCGCAGTTTTTAACCAGGAAGATACGGCACAGTGGGCAGATGGACATGGCTGCTGGTAGTGCACCGGGAATGGTTTTAGTCTTTCCTGATCCTTGCATGAAGCATACTCTCCAGGCAGATCCCATTGCGACTCTTGATGAAGTTCCCTTTTCCTTGGCTGACTTGTTGGAAAAGCCTTTTCACTCCAAGTTTGGTTTGGAGAGAGAAACACCCACGCAGATGGCTGCTCTTCAGTTGTCATTCACACTGGGGTTTTTTGTTCCTTTTTGCATTACCCTCAGGTGAAACCCAGGCTTGCTGCCAAAACAGCCCAGAATTGAAAAGAAACTGAACACTAGAGATATTATGTTTTTTTTTTTTCTCTAAGCTAGAAATGCAACGGGCTATCTAATATTTTATCAGTTCACAAGGGATTGTGGTGCTTTTTCTTTTTTTTGGCTGAGTTTCCGTGTAGCTCACTTATTTGTTTTCCTCGGATAAAGGATACAGCTTTCATTAAGAGTTGTTTTAGCTGTGTTTTGCTCCTTGCTTGAGACTGCCTGAATGGTGCCACTTTTTCTAGACAAATGCCAGTTCTCTGCTTTGGAATCCCGCTGCTCTCATCTGGTAAGGGTGGTTTTGGTTTTTTTTTTCCATCCTAAGTAGCTCAGAAGAATTGCTGGATTGTTAAATAATGAAAGGTATTTTTAGGTCCTTGAGATATTGTAACTGCAGGCAAGGGAAGAAAAGCAATACCATTGCTGGAAGGGTTGGGTTTGGTGCGCTGGTGATTTATGAAGCTGAAGTTAGGGCCCCTTGTGTGGGTCTTCTGCAGGGATGCAGGATGCTATGATGACGCAGTCTGCGTGAACTCCAGTGTTGTAGCCATGCAGGACCTGTGGCCTCGCATTGCTCCTGGCTCTTTAGCCAGCAGAGAAGCAGAGTGAAGTCGTGGCTGGCCAGCGTGCCGCTGTGGTTGGACTTTACTCTCAAAGTGCCCTTGGGAGGGTGGTGGAGGGTCCCACACTGGGCTGGCAGGGTGCAGGAAGACAAGGCTGGGGAGGGTGGAAATGGCAGCCTGAAGGCAAAGGTTTCTGGTGGGTTTCTAAAATTGCAGCTTGCTAGCCACTTTGTTGTGTTCTCCAGCCCTGCAGATCGCTGCGGGAGGGCCTGTGGCAGGCTTTGGTGGGCTGGAAAGATGCTGGTGCAGGGAGGTGGCTGGTTCTTCCAGGTGTGTTAACTCATTCCTGAAATACCCTTTTTTTAAAAAAAAAGTGTCGTCTAGTGTAGCTGCTTTTGGGGCCTTGCTGGCCATGCTTTGAGGGGAATAGGGCTGTCTGGAGGCTGCTCCACAGGACAGGGACTGGTACCTGTGTGGGGTGCAATGATGCTGATGGTGCTGCCTTCAGCCCCCTGTGTTTCCAACACCTCCGTGTTGCATGGTGAGGAGCACTCCGAGGAGGAGCGCAGTCTCCCGGTGATTTAGCAGCTTGCATTTAAATGTGCTGAGATTTATCGCTGCAAGATCCGTGACGACTTGAAAGATGCCCCTGCTGTCTCTTTCCTGCAACGAGGATTTTTTAAAGCAGAGATCTGTGGAAGACGGAGGCGAAGCAGCAGACAAATTTTCTTTAAGTGACAGGAGGGCAAGTGAGATGTTTGCTGCTGTTCCCATGTGCAGCCCCGTATTTATTCCCTGTGTGCATCGTCCATCGCGGGACAGCCCTCACCCTTACATCAGGAGGCGCAGCTTGTTTCTGAGCTGTGGGAGGATGCAGTGGGGCTCGCACGGCGACGAGGCATCTCCTTCCCTCCACAGTCAATCCTTCGTTCCTTGTTTTCTGCTCCCGGTGCCGTGCTAAGCAGAGACAGTGTCAGGGCAGGGTGCCAGCAGCCAACCCGTGGGGGGTCCCAGGGGCGGCGGGTCCCAGGCGTGGTGGGAGCCGCGGGAGCAGCCAGGTGGGTTTGACCAGGGGCTGCAGCCCTGCGTGGCACATCCCTGCAGCCTGCTGCATGCACTCCTGGATTAAACTGGGTGAAAACCAGGCTGGTGGGAGCTGGGACGAACAGCTCAACCACAGCGATTTTCTTCTTGGTCTTTATTTCCTAGCATGCAACTGCTGTAGTTCCTCTGTGTTACTTTTAGCATCCTTGATTTCTGAAAGTATGTTTTTCTTTTTCTTTCTTTCCTGAGGGTTTTCCAAAGCTATTGTGGTGGGCATTTCCCCTTCCCTCCCAGCAGCAGCTTTCATTTTTGAATTAATAGCTCAGCATTGTTCACATTGTCTTCCAATTTTAGGGGCTTTTTTTTTTTTTTCTCCCCCTTTTGACTTCAGTTAAAGCAGTCTCCTAAATGCTTCTGGAGTCCCTCAGGTCACTTTGCAGAAAATACCTTTTTCCTCTTACAGAAGGTCTCGTATTTAAAGCTCCAGGCAGGAAAACTGCTTTTGTAGTGCTCCCATTTGAATTTCTACAAGCGTGATTCTTGCAGGCTTTTTGCTTGGGTTTGGGCCAGTTTCAGTTAGGATCACGCTAAGTTCAGCTTTAAGCAGGACTGCAGAATCTTGATGGAGTTGACTTTTGTTGAAACATTTCTAAAGATGTAACAAACCCTGCTACTTCTGGTTTCTACATAGCATCCCACGTGTTAAATCTGTTCTCTTCTTCCAGCCCAATGCCTGTTTTTCCCCCTGCAATTCCCTCCAGAAATGACAGGTTATTATTAGGATCTGTACGCGTATGTGTTTACCAGGCTTGACACAGCTTTGTGCTGAAGATGTTTGTCTCTTCCAGCACTGAACTCGGAAGCTGGACCCTATGGTCCCCGTGATGCACATCTGCAAACCTCCCGTGGTTTGTCCAGAGCATGATCTTCTGGCTGTGCAAGCCTTAAGTTTGCTTCCCTCATTTAAAATGAGCTGTAATCATTAATTTCTCCACTCAGCTTTTTTTGGAACTGAATTTCTCTTAAGTGAGAAGTGGGCTTTACTTGCCTTTTTGGGTTTTCCCCCTCCCCTTTGAGCACTGCATGCTGGTGAAAGGCTTTGGGTTCTGCCAGCCCAGGTGGATGGTGGTTGTGGCGTAGCGGTGGTGTCTCCTCGGATGGGTCTGGCTTCTTCACCTCTCTGCTAACAAACATTGGTCTTGTCAAGGGGAGGAGGTCTCCACGCCCACGGGTACCAGGAGTCTGCTGATGCGGCAGCGGGAGGACTGCGATGAGCAAACTGCTCAGGGACGGGATGGGAGCCACCCACAGCAAGGCACCGAGTTCTTCTCAGCCGCCAGCGTGACCTTGCCGTGTTTGCAGCTTACCATCTGATCTCAGGAGAGGAATTTCCCCAGTGGTAACTGAGCAGCGCAATCCCAGTACGTGCTGCAGCTCACCAGTTGAGTTGGATGCGCTCTAATGAACAACGTGCTGCTTAGCTATCATGCCCCTTAAGACAGGAAAAAAAAAATGTAAAAAGGGTGGAGGGGGGAGAATGGGACACATGTAGAGATTAATAACTTTTTTTCAAGTCACTGTTCTCATTCATCCTTTGAATTAGTTTTTTTTTCCTCCAGTGGAGCACCATAATTTTGCAATAAAATCCACATGTCAGAAACCAGTGGTGTGTCTTCTAGTCAAAACAGCCTCTGTGTTGTCTGACTACTTCAGTGGTCATAGAGAAAGGTCTGGATTGAGCAACTGGAGGCTGAATGCATGTTGAATTAATTAGTTTCTCCCCTTTATACTGTAATGACAAAGCTGTTAGAGAAACCACATGAGAGTAACGTTTCTCAGAGCATCTCTTCTGAGTTCATGTGTTTAAAACTGCAGACTCGAGTACTTTTAATCACAGTTTAAGCCCTTCTGAGTTTTTTGGGGGAGGTGCTTTTCCTTGGTTAGGTTGTGTGGCAGGGCAGCTGCAGGAAGCACGCTTGCTGCTGGTGGTGGGTTGGTCTTCGAGCAGGGGAGGTTGTGTCCTCTTTCAGCCCTTGACCTCTTCTCAAGTCGTGCCTTGCTGTGTCAGCCCCTTTGAAAAGCTTGGTGATAGGTTTGGAGGGTTATTAATTATTTTTCTTCGAAACTATGCAGTGCTTGCTTATATTGACCTGGAGTAATACTCCAAGCAGGGTAATGACTTCTGGTTTCCTAGGAGAAGATGCCCTTTCTTTCCTTCTTTAACCTTGTTTCACCTCTAAGCGGGTGTTTCTTTGGCTGTTTTCAGATACCAGCCAAAAATACTGGTGTTCAGCCTTCAGAAGGCTTTATGTGTTGGTTAAATTAAGGAATAGTTTGATGACCTGAGTACGCCACTGCAGCATCCCTCAGGTAGGTGTAGTCACAATTACCTAAAAATGCCAAAGGTGTAAGGTAAGAAGTTGGTTATGCTCCTCCTTGAAAAAACCTGTTTAGAATTAGAGGTCAATTAAAAAATGTAATTTTCAGAAGAGCTTGTAATTGACAGTTGCCTGAATGCCGA